>NC_084588.1:2586928-2874428 GCF_033807715.1 Cololabis saira | reverse complement strand
CCAACAGAGACAGTTTCTCTGACAGGAGGAGACTCTTGAGACTGAACTCAACACAGAGACACTGAAGAACCAGGACTAGAACCAGAACCAGAACCCAACCTGAACCCAGGAGAGAGAGGTTCAGTGAATGTGGTGTTGAAGGTGTGGAGGGGGATCAGTCTGTCAAAGGAAACGCTGTAGAAGGACAGAGTTCCAGCAGGAGCGTCCACGTACACTGCTACTCTGTCAGAGACTGAGGAAGAGCAGGAGGAAGATGTTAGTCTGCCATTGTGACAGACAGAGTACCAACCATCATCAGAACATTCCAGACTCCAGGAATGATCGTTACATCCAAACCTACAGTCACCAGAGAATCCTTTCCTTCTGATTCTTCTGTAACTCACTGATACAGAAACTCTTCCTCTCCACTGGACCTCCCAGTAACAGCGTCCCGTCAGAACGTCTCTACACAGCAGCTGATGCACGGAATCAAACCTGTCTGGATGATCAGGATATGACTGATCCTCCTTCACACGTGTCATCTTCCTGTGGTTGTCAGACAGTTTGATGTATTTGTAGACTGTGTTTGTGTCGATGGTGAGTTGACAGGAATCTGATGGAGACAACAAACAACCCAGCTGCAGTTATTATTGATCTGTCATTGATCATTGATGGACTCATGAATGAGTGATGTGTCAGTGTGAAGATGGTTGAATGTGTGAATGAAATAAAAACACACTTACACTTCCTCAGTCCTGGTGTCAGAAATCTTTGTCCAGCAGGCTCCACCCTGAAAGGAGGAGGGGGGTCAGACCAGCTCAGTCTCTCTCAGCAAACATGGACATTTACATGGCTCTCACACACTGATGAAGAAACAGTCCAACACTTGGACAGATGCACTTGAATGCAGCATCTCTGAAGTCATGTCCCGTGGTCATCACCTTCCAGCACAGTTTCAACACATTCTTCTCATCTGATTTCATCTCTGCTGAATCAGCAGCAGGAGGAGACCATGTCATGGATGAGTGAAGGTGCAGCTGTTATTGTGCTGTGATGGGCCTGAAAACCACCCTGCTGTGGTTCTGGGATGTTTACTGGGTCAAGAACGGCTCAGAGTTGTGAACTGCATCTATCAGCTCTGCTGCAGCACCAGATGAGCTGCAGCAGCTCCATCTGCTCAAAGATCTCTGTTCAAAGCCAGAGAGCCACAAAGATGATGTCCACAACTCCATGAAGAGTAGCACACTGATGTCCTTCTGTCTTCCTACCTGAGAGTGTCCAGTCTCCAGCGG
This sequence comes from Cololabis saira, assembly GCF_033807715.1. Lineage (NCBI taxonomy): Eukaryota > Metazoa > Chordata > Actinopteri > Beloniformes > Belonidae > Cololabis > Cololabis saira. The sequence continues at coordinate 2,873,157 of NC_084588.1, read as the reverse complement.
GGATCCTCCAGTCTAGACAAAAGCTTCACTGCTGACTCTCCTGGATGGTTGTAGCTCAGGTCCAGTTCTCTCAGGTGGGAGGGGTTGGAGCTCAGAGCTGAGACCAGAGAAGCACAGCCTTCCTCTGAGATCAGACAGCCTGACAGCCTGCAGACACACAACACAACACAACACACATGCAGAGACTCTGAGAGAACTGCTCTGAGACTAAAGCTGACTCTGTCCTCGTGTTCACCTGATGATGGAGCTGAAGGAAAAGTCAGAGGATCAGCAGAAACACTGGAATTCACCCTGAATACAACAAATGTTGCTGAGACGTTTCAGCGTGAACTAAACTTGTGGATGAACATCAACATGCAAAGAGTCCCACTGCTGCTGCTTTAATTGATAAAGAAGAGATCAGATTAGAGAGAAGAGCTTAAAGATTGTTCACATGTGGACAAACTTGTTGATACTCTTCAATTAAAGGAAGAAAAAAACACCCTCGATCACTGAAATAACCTGGAACTGACTAAACTACAAACAGACATTTATGTGGACTTGGTGGAGCCCTTCTCCTCGATCATCATCCTCACACAGTTCTGACCGACTGTCTGTAGCGCTTCAACCTGATCAGGACCTAGTTACAGTTATTAAAACTCTCATCAACAATCCTTCAATATCAACCACAGTTGTAACGGTCACCAGTTGAACACTTGGTGGATTCTGACCTGAGAGACTCCAGGTGACAGTGTGTACTCTCCAGTCCAGGACACAGATTCTTCAGTCCTGAATCCTGCAGGTGGTTGTTACTCAGGTCCAGTTCTGTCAGACTGGAGGACTGAGAGCTGAGAACTGAGGACAGAAGTGGACAGATGTTCCCTGAGAGGTTACAGTCCCTCAACCTGCAGAGGAGATTAAAGAGAGATCATGAGGTTATTTAGGAACGTTTGTGTATAACATTTCATGTACAAGACAACTCAAAGTGCTTAAAATAAAAAGATTTAAAAAAATGAGTACAATCTTTAAGAATTTAAAAGCAGTAATTAAAGACAGACAGACATAAGTCAATAAAAGAGTTTTCAACTTGACTTAAGGCTATAGAGAGTTTCAGCATCCCTGATGCATTCTGGGAGTTTGTTCCACAGGTGAGGAGCATCATGTTTGGTTTTAACTCTGGGTACAGAAAGTAGGCGTGTCCCTGACAACCTGAGGGTTCTGGTTGGTTCATCATGGAGATGTATTTTGATCCAAAATCAGGTGAAGAGAAAGTGTACTGTTTTAGGTTCAAAACAATTATTAATAAATTACCCTGTGCTATGCTTAACTATGGCTGAAGTAGTGAGAGAGAAAGTAACAGAAGTGAAGGTATTAGGGGATGTTGTAGAAAGTCAAATGTCCTGGAATAGACAAGTTGACCAAATAGAGCAGAGAATGGGTCAAGGTATAGCTGTGATTAAACACTGCAGGAAGTTTCTGCCTAATGATTTGATTAAACAGGTGATACACGCATCAGTCTTGTCAAATGTAGATTATTGCTCTGTGATTTGGTCCAGTACAACCAAACGTAACCTGGTCAGGCTCAACCTGATCTCACAAAAATCTGTGAAATGGCCACAACCTCTCACCACTATTTTCCGTGGTACCAACACGGAAAGTGGTATAATTCCGTGTGAGCACCACGGATATAGTACTATGCAAAGTCAAGGGGATCCGTGGTCGTGATATATACACGGATTATGACATTATTATTATTTATATATTATTCTTTGTTATAGTGGCTAAAGTATGCGTTTTTGTCACGCAAGGTACTGTTTTTTACTGTCCGTTTGTAAAAGCACGTTTTTTTTTGTTTTTTTTTGTTTTTTATTGATCTTTTTAGAAAAAAAAAACAGCATACAATGAGAACATGGACACATAAAAACAAAGACACGAATTATGCATTATACATTTTCCCTTTTTTTTTTTTAAACACACAGAACCTAACTAAGAACAGAGTCTCTGTAGAGTTAAATAAAACATAAACAGATGAGCAACAAATGAACAATGGAGGAGAGTAATGGATGAGCAAATGCGGCATACAAAAACAAATGCAGTGGTTAATGCAAATGCCCATCACTAATATCCCATTAAATGGAAATAATAAATAAAACATAAAATGCAACATAAATAACAATAATCAAAACAAATAAATAAATGAAAGAAATGAAAAGAAAATTAAGGTAAGGGGGAGGGATCAGTCGGTGGGTAGAGTCTTCAACGAGTTAAAGTAATCTACGAAAGATTGCCATTTACGAACAAATTTAGCTGAGTTGCCTTTTACTGAATATCTCACCTTTTCAGATTTTAGAAAAAACATAACATCACTAAGCCAAAGAGCAATAGACGGAGACTTGGGGGATTTCCAAATCATAAAAGTGGTGTCTATTAATGACGGAGGGAACAAATGATTCTTAGTAACCGGTGTATAGGTGGATGGAGAAGCAAATTTAAAGTGGCGCCTAAACTGTGACCAAATCTTAAGGGAGGAAAGCACCACAGGGCTATTTGTAAACTTAGAGGGATTCAATGGTAAAGAGGAGGAGAGTAGGGCCGTTAGAGAGGATGAAGAGAGAGACTGAGCCTCCAATCTGCACCATAATAACTGAGGAGACTGAAGCCAATAAGAAATTTGGTAGTGCTAGATCCCCATTAAAGTGAATACCTCACTCTAGGTGTCTTACCGGCCCATAAAAAGTTGGAAACAATTTGGTCAAGTGATTTAAAAAAGGTTTTTGGTAGAAATAAAGGAGTGCACTGGAACAAAAAAAGAAATGTAGGCAATACAGTCATTTTCACTGTGTTAACTCTTCCTATCAGTGACAATGGTAGGGAGTTCCACCTCTGTAAGTCCGCCTTCACTCGAGTTACCAGTGAGGAAAAATTAGCGGTGAAAAGAGAGGGCAGAGTGCGGGTCACATTAATCCCTAAGTATCTAAAGCTCGACGGGCTGAGTTTAAAGGGAATATCAGATTGTTTGAGTAGTAGAGCAGAAGTGTTTATGGGGAAGCATTCCCACTTGTGAAGATTGACCTTATAGCCGGAGAAGGATCCATAATTCTTCAACAGAGATAATATTGATGCAATGCTGGTTAAAGGGTCAGATACATATAAAAGGAGGTCGTCTGCATAAAGTGACAATTTGAGTTCCACATTGGACCTAGAGACTCCACGAAATAGAGGAAGAGTGCTTAAAGCAATTGAAAGTGGTTCGACGGATAGAGTGAAAAGCAAAGGGGAGAGAGGGCAGCCCTGTCTCGTGCCATGTGATAATGTAAAATAAGTGGAGTAGTTGTCATTGTTGTGAATGCTGGCCTGAGGGGAAGTGTAAAGAAGTCTAATCCAAGATATAAACCTGTGTCCAAATCCAAATTTATGAAGTGTTGCAAAAAGATAGTTTCATTCAACACGATCAAACGCTTTCTCAGCGTCAATCGCGATAACAACTTCAGGAAGTGGAGAAGAATCTTTAGAGAAAATCACGTTTAGAAGTGTACGAACATTATAAAAGAGCTGGCGTCCCTTGATGAAACCATTCTGCTCCTCAGATAGGATACTAGGAAGGATCTTATCGAGACGAATCGCTAGTGCTTTGGCTAGAATTTTTACATCCACATTCAGTAAAGACAAGGGCCTGTAGGAAGTACATGATTCAGGGTCCTTGTCCTTCTTCAAAAGGAGGGCAATGGACGCCTGCATTAAAGAGGGAGGCAATGCACCATGATCAAGGGACTCGTTGTACACTGAGGGCCCGATTTACTAAAGGTTTGCGTGTGTAAAAACGTGTGCAAACTTGACAGCACCCGCAAACCAAAGTGCCAGCTGATCTACTAACAGCGTTGCAAAGAGGACTGCGCCTCTCAAAGGCGCAAAATAGCACACGCAATTCATTTAGTACTTTTGCCCTGATGAATAATCAATATGGGGTGTACCCGCCAGAAATCGCTAAATACTGGGAGGGGAAGATGCAAATTGGTCCATTTACCACGCGCAATGAGATTTACCAAGCCTGAAAGTATTTGCTAATCTCCTCATGCAAAAGGAGAAATATTTTATTTGAATGTTAAATCGAGTATTATTCAGCAAAAGGTTGCCACAGGTATGGAGGATTTTTTGTGCCAAAATTAAATAAATAAATACATCATTAATTAATTAAATTGGGAATGAAATATATCATTAATTAATTAAATGTGTCATTAATTAATTAAAATTAGAATGAAATATGTCATTAATTAATTAAAATACAATTCATTTTAAGTAAAAGTATATATTTATTGTTTCAGCATTTAATTAATTAATGACACATTTAATTAATGATGTCGTGTTGCGTGTGAATCATGAAATGTAAAACTGCATTTAATTAATTAATGACACATTTAATTAATGATTTTGTGTTGCTGAATCATGAAATGTAAATGTAAAACTGTCAGTTTCACTCGTCAAACTCAGTGGGCGGATTCCAAACACCTCATTGGTTCCCCTGCACATCAAGTCAAGGCAAATCGAATCCACATAATGGATTGTTGCAGGGCTTTGGGACACATTCCGATACACTAGGTGGCGCTATTCACCTCTACGTTGGTTTGGAAACTTTTTACTCTACTCCAACATTTTTACTTTATTCCACTGAAGACTCGGTCCTCTAACAACAAATGTTGGTACAGCAAGGTGTAGGCTACGAAAATGTCAAAATCCTGCCCAGAGCTGCTGAGAGAAGCAGCGAGCTTAATTGAGGAAGCTCTGAGCAGAACTCCTCCTCCTCCTCCTCCGGCTCCAGCGGCGCCAGCGGCTCCGACACAGCAACCTGCTGCTGCATCACGCAACGTTACACCTGTCCAAGGTAAGCTCATTAGTTTAATTTTAGTCAGGTGTGCTACTAATCAGTGACTCGGGACACAAGTGTGTGTTAAATTAGATAACAATTAGGAGTTGGACTGAAAATGTACTTGCGGTAGGCTCATTACTGTGTGTGCGCGCACATGTTCAGTGTAGCTAAATGGAGGGAGCATAAAACACTGCGGTGCATAAAACTACTTCTCTAATTGGTAAAATAGTGTAATAGTGCGGCAGATAAGCAAACCAATTGTGCATTTTATGATAGAAGCATGAAACTTTCTACATATCATCTACACCCCCCAAGGATTAATTTCTGAAGTGGAAGCACTTTGGGTCTGACCTCTGGTGACCTTGAGAGGTCATTGACCTCAGCATTGCATTTTTCCATTATTTTCGCTTCATTCTCCATTATAATAAGTACATCATTTAAAAAAAAAAATATGTCTTTGTTATAATAACGAAAATTTTGCTCAGTCATGGCCTTTTGTGTGAGTTTGTATATGACAATACTGTTGCTGACCAGCAGAGGGCAGTAGTTGGCAGTTGGAAGCTGGCAGCACCATTTACTATGACAGAAAGAGTGTGATGTTGCTGTCAGGAAAAGTGAGTATTTTAATCACCATCCATCTGATGAAAGACAATAGCTATGCATTAATTAAATTAAATAGCTAGCTAGCTAACTGTTAATGAATGAAACAAAATAGCCTAGCTAGCTAGCTGTTGATTAATTAAATAAAATGTATTGCTAGCTAGCCAACTGTTAATGAATGAAATAAAATAGCTGTAGCTAGCTGTTGATGAATTACATAAAATCGTTTGCTAGCTAGCTAGCTAGCTATCTGTTAGTGAATTAAATAAAATAGATATAGCTAGCTGTTAATTAATTAAATAAAATTGCTTGCTAGCTGGTTGTTGATGAATTAAAGCTATCTAACAGATGTAATAGTAAATTTACACAATGTGTTATGTTCTTTCAGGATTCCTCTGTAGCCTGTGTCAGCTAGCCTCCAGCGCCCTTCAAAATTGTGATAAGTCAACACTGTCTGCATCATGTCAAAACGCCATTTATTGGTTGATCCAACTCAGCCTTTTACATCTAAGAATTCCAAGTTGAGTAGCCCTATTAACTGGGAACTCTGTGCTATTTGTCAAATAAAAACAGGAGAAGCTTTGCAATGCCCCACCAGGCATAACAAGCCATCAGAAGACAGTGGTTATGTGTCATTGGCCAGGGATCTCCTTGCATTCCAAGAAATTGGACAAATACCACCTGAGTTGGACTTGGACAGGCTGGATGATGGGAATGGCATAGAGGCCACGCTGAGGACCAACAGAGCACAGTGGCACAAGGCCTGTAGAGTAAAATACAATCAAAGTACACTGCAACGACGGCAGAAGTAATTAGAAAAGTTGGAACAGTGTGATGTAGCCATGGTTCACACACGGTCTTCTCACAGTCATATCCACCCAAAAGACCCTTTGTGTTTCTTCTGCAACAAGCCTGCTGGGTCTGAAGTGCTCAATATGGCATCAACAAAACAGTTAGATGCCAAAGTTAGAAAAGCTGCCGTGGAAACAGAAGACACTGAGTTGCTTGCTAAACTTGCACCTGCGGACATGATAGCCCTTGAAGCAAAATATCATCTAAACTGCCTCCATAAGCTATATAACAAAGCAAGACAGGCTATATCTATACCCGTTGGGGGTACTGCAGCCAACAGTGAAGCCAGCACGGGAGAACGGGGAGAACGCACATGCAGCGTCATGTGACGTCACATCCACAGCCCAGCGCGGGAAATTCGGGACCGAATTGCAGCACATTTTGCAGCAACAGCCTGTTCAAGGCAAAGGAGAGATACACTAGAGGGCTCATTCTTTTGGGTTTGGAACGCTTCATCTGACATTATTACTAGAAAACTTAAAATGTATACAGATTTTTTTCATAAATCCTGCCACAATCCGGCCTCAAGCTCCTTTAAGAAGGCCTGTGACTATGACAGTGATGAAGACCGTGTGTGAACCATGGCTACATCACACTGTTCCAACTTTTCTAATTACTTCCGCCGTCGTTGCAGTGTACTTTGATTGTATTTTACTCTACAGGCCTTGTGCCACTGTGCTCTGTTGGTCCTCAGCGTGGCCTCTATGCCATTCCCATCATCCAGCCTGTCCAAGTTCAACTCAGGTGGTATTTGTCCAATTTCTTGGAATGCAAGGAGATCCCTGGCCAATGACACATAACCACTGTCTTCTGATGGCTTGTTATGCCTGGTGGGGCATTGCAAAGCTTCTCCTGTTTTTATTTGACAAATAGCACAGAGTTCCCAGTTAATAGGGCTACTCAACTTGGAATTCTTAGATGTAAAAGGCTGAGTTGGATCAACCAATAAATGGCATTTTGACATGATGCAGACAGTGTTGACTTATCACAATTTTGAAGGGCGCTGGAGGCTAGCTGACACAGGCTACAGAGGAATCCTGAAAGAACATAACACATTGTGTAAATTTACTATTACATCTGTTAGATGGCTTTAATTCATCAACAACCAGCTAGCAAGCAATTTTATTTAATTAATTAACAGCTAGCTATATCTATTTTATTTAATTCACTAACAGATAGCTAGCTAGCTAGCTAGCAAACGATTTTATGTAATTCGTCAACAGCTAGCTACAGCTATTTTATTTCATTCATTAACAGTTAGCTAGCTAGCAAGACATTTTATTTAATTACTCAACAGCTAGCTAGCTAGGCTATTTGTTTCATTCACTAACAGATAGCTAGCTAGCTAGCTAGCTAGCAAACGATTTTATGTAATTCATCAACAGCTAGCTACAGCTATTTTATTTCATTCATTAACAGTTAGCTAGCTAGCAAGACATTTTATTTAATTACTCAACAGCTAGCTAGCTAGGCTATTTTGTTTCATTCATTAAGTTAGCTAGCTAGCTATTTAATTTAATTAATGCATAGCTATTGTCTTTCATCAGATGGATGGTGATTAAAATACTCACTTTTCCTGACAGCAACATCACACTCTTTCTGTCATAGTAAATGGTGCTGCCAGCTTCCAACTGCCAACTACTGCCCTCTGCTGGTCAGCAACAGTATTGTCATATACAAACTCACACAAAAGGCCATGACTGAGCAAAATTTTCGTTATTATAACAAAGACATATTTTTTTTTTAAATGATGTACTTATTATAATGGAGAATGAAGCAAAAATAATGGAAAAATGCAATGCTGAGGTCAATGACCTCTCAAGGTCACCAGAGGTCAGACCCAAAGTGCTTCCACTTCAGAAATTAATCCTTGGGGGATGTAGATGATATGTAGAAAGTTTCATACTTCTATCATAAAATGCACAATACCTTCCATATATGAGCTTAGCTGCCGCACTATTAGCTGGCAGTAACACGTCAAGATATAAGTTGAGGCTGTTTTATCTGACTGGTGACCAGTGAGCTGTGACATGTTTCTGTGTTTCAGCCGAGGTAGCAAGGCTCTTTGCGCCATATAACATTGGAGCCAGAAGGAATATGACCAGACGACGATCAGCACAAATCGAAGTTAACCGAACAAGCCGAACAAGCTACACACACACTGTCGTGTGTTTGGCTGACCACAAGGCGGATAAAGTTCCAAGCGTGGTACTTAAAGCAAACCTCATTGCTTCTGGACTTGGAGAGCAAAAAGTGACATTTTCAGGTCAGTATGAAAATAGGAATTTACGGGAAATGGGTTTGTATTTTCTGTAGGTCGTTGAAATTATCTGCAGTTCAGCTTCGTATTTCTTTTTAGTCATAGATATTCTCATATTTGACTCCAACTTGATTGATTTTCATACTGTGAATAAGAGTTGTCACAGGCTTTAGATGAGTCAATATGAATTATGTCCTTTTTTTTTTTTTTTACAGGGAATGACAACGATCCCATGGTTATAACCAATAAATTGATGGAGGTGTTTCCTAAGCTCAAAGAAGGAGGAGGCTTTGAATTTCTTAAAATTGTAGGATCTACTCGTAGCCGAAATCTTATGTTGCTTCCATGTCCCAGCACTGGCTACACTCTTGCCTATCTGAAAGATCCATCGACGATGATTGGACAGGCTACAATCTATATACGTCCACTTCAACAGGATCTACCCATAGATTGTGTACATATTTACAGACTCAGTTTAATACATAGTCAAAACAAAGCTCATTGGTGACTGTAATCACTAGTTCAACTTTATTTGTTGCTGTAAGGAGAGCTCACAAACTGCCTCTGGTCCAGTCATCCCCTGCATCACCTGTCAGGAGGAAGTTCCCTTTTCGGAGATGAAGCTGCACAGATTGAGCTGCAATGGGTATGTAATTCCTAAAGAAATGCAAGGGTAGCATATTCCGTTTTATTTTGTAAAATGTCTCTCTTAAGAGTGTTGTGCGCACAAATAAAGTATGACCATAATTGCAATTTTGTTTACTTCAAGGACACCCATGCAGGAATCAGAGAAAGAACAAGAGGAAGGCCAAAGTGAAGAAAATGCTAGAGAGACAGTCCCAGTCAGTGACAGTGTTCCAGTGAGGCCTGGAACATCAGCTGAGAGTGAGGAACACCAGCTGAGAGTGAGGCCTGGAACATCAGCTGAGAGTCTAGTTGTACCAGCACTGATTGACGAGGACTTGGGTCACAAAGAAACAGACAATGGTTTGTGTCATCAATAAGGTTGCTGTAAGATTGTGTTTAACTTAAACTCACTCAATAGAAAAATGACACCTGCAAGATAGAACTGAATAAGAGAATACAATAACACTCAACTTTGTTATATATTGTAACTGTTAAAATATTTAGTTTTTCTTCGGAATTCTGTTTTGCTGTTTATACGACAACTCAGCTTTGTAAAAGATTCTGAAGATGTTGGGTCTCATGTTTGTAAGTGGCATGGACAGAACTTTCCTCCCTTTCTGTAGACTGAGAGGATATCTGTATCTGCAGGTGACATGCCAACTCACAACATGTCTCTCTGGAATAGAATAACTTTATTATTGTTGTTGTCTAGAATGGAAACTTATTAAAGAACCAGCTCAAGCTGCCAAAGTTTTCAAAGAGAATCTGCTAAGCCAACATGCATCTGGGAAACCATTAAAAATGAAAATGGATCAAAGGGACTCTGAAGAGGACAGGGAACGGGAGCTTCTCTCATTCTACAAACAGCCACAAGAATGGGCATGTCCACTTCAATGTCGTCTTCTTGGTAGGTAAAATCAATGTATCAGTAAAGTTGATACCACTCAAATATCTTATAAGGAATTGTTACATGGGAGAATGGGATCCGAAAAATTGTATAATTTGATATATTATCAGAATTTTGTTTTCAGGTGATGTTGCTGTCGGAGAGGGAGTGATGCGGTACTTTATGACAACAATAATATCCAAACTTCAGTTTGGATTCAGTCTAGATCTTGGTAAGTCTCTTATTATTTTGAAGGTTAATATGATGCAATTTTTAAATGTGTATCAGTCGTTACAGTTTTTTCTGAAAGCTTAGGCGCTAATTATGTTCTTGTAGCACAATTTCTAAAACTATTAACACACATAGCAAAACCACTCACTGAGTTAGCCAAACCAAAAGCACAAATACTGCTTTGCACTCAGTTTGTAATTTTGTAACACACACTTTGCAAAACTGTAGGCACAATTCACTGCTTACACTCAATTGCCAAATTTCCAAAACACTCCTAGCAAAATTATACACATGTATGGCTATTATTTACACTATTTTGCCAACTGTCTGGCACACTTTCACATGTGAAAACAATTTTAGAGAATTAGTTCACTTTGCAATCAGTGTAAGCACTATGAATAAGCCACAGGTAAGCTGTCTGTGTGGAGTACAATGGAAGGAGCAAGAAGAGTAAGAATCAGAGGAGGCCGAGGAAGAGGACGTGGAGGTGAAGGAGTTGGAGGAAGAGGACGTGGAGGTGAAGGAATTGGAGGAAGAGGACGTGGAGGTGAAGAAGCAAGAGGTTTAGAGGAAGTTAGAGGAAGAGGACAAGGAGGAGCAAGAGGAGGACGAGGAGGGGGAAGAAGAAGGGCCAGAGCAGACCTGATATGTCATCATATGGGACAATGTTAGTTTCCATAGGGCTGCTTTGGTCCGCAACTGGTTTACTGATCACCCACTCTTCATGGCACTCAACCTCCCCCCATACTCTCCATTCTTACTGTAAATCCAATTGAAGAGTTCTTTTCTGCCTGGCGCTGGAAAGTCCACGACCGCCTTCCCCATCAACACGCAGCCCTTTTACAAGCAATGGAGGAGGCATGTGGAGATATTGAGCAGGCATCATGTCAGGCATGCAAGGAGGTATTTTCCCCGGTGCCTTGGACTGGAGGACATCACATGCCATGTGGATGAGATTTTGTAGCCAGACCCAGAGAGACGGCATGATGTAGGCTGATTGTCTTTTTTTTGTGAATGTATTACAGTTTTTTCTGAATCCTTAAGTACATTTTTTGTAACATTGGCTATTTTTGCTAAACTCTACACACAAATGAGAAAACCTTTCACCAAATTATCAAAACTTTATAGTTCTCTTGCAAAATCAAACACAGTTTGATTAACTCTACACACCTTAGTAAAAATGGTGTTTTCATATCAGACAGTAAACACATGCCATCATTTACTAAGCACATAATGTGCCAACTACACACTGATGGTATGAATACAAAACACATCTGGCTTTTTTCTTTTTCTGTGCACAAGGTAGGTTAGGTCAGTTTGAGGTCATACTTTTGTCATAGTTCTGTAAACACACAGGGATCCAAACTTCAAGTATTGGTGTTTATTCACACTCGTCAAAACAAAGACACAGCACAGAACACAAAATAATACATTCACAAAAAAAAGACAATCAGCCTACATCATGCCGTCTCTCTGGGTCCGGCCACAAAATCTCATCCACATCGCAAGTCCAAGGCACCGGGGAAAATACCTCCTTGCATGCCGTATCCAGGCCTGACATGATGCCTGCTCAATATCTCCACATGCTTCCTCCATTGCCTGTAAAAGGGCTGCGTGTTGATGGGGAAGGCGGTCGTGGACTTTCCAGCGCCGGGCAGAAAAGAACTCTTCAATCGGATTTACAGTAAGAATGGAGAGTATGGGGGAGGTTGAGTGCCATGAAGAGTGGGTGATTGGTAAACCAGTTGCGGAACAAAGCAGCCCTATGGAAACTAACATTGTCCCATATGATGACATATCGGGTCTGCTCTGGCCCTTCTTCCTCCCCCTCCTCGTCCTCCTCTTGCTCCTCCTTGTCCTCTTCCTCTAACTTCCTCTAAACCTCTCGCTTCTTCACCTCCACGTCCTCTTCCTCCAACTCCTTCACCTCCACGTCCTCTCCCTCTTGCTTCTTCACCTCCACGTCCTCTTCCTCCAACTCCTTCACCTCCACGTCCTCTTCCTCCAATTCCTTCACCTCCACGTCCTCTTCCTCGGCCTCCTCTTACAGTATTCTTACTCTTCTTGCTCCTTCCATTGTACTCCACACAGACAGCTTACCTGTGGCTTATTTATAGTGCTTAGGCTGATTGCAAAGTGAACTAATTCTCTAAAATTGTTTTCACATGTGAAAGTGTGCCAGACAGTTGGCAAAATAGTGTAAATAATAGCCATACATGTGTATAATTTTGCTAGGAGTGTTTTGGAAATTTGGCAATTGAGTGTAAGCAGTGAATTGTGCCTACAGTTTTGCAAAGTGTGTGTTACAAAATTACAAACTGAGTGCAAAGCAGTATTTGTGCTTTTAGTTTGGCTAACTCAGTGAGTGGTTTTGCTATGTGTGTTAATAGTTTTAGAAATTGTGCTACAAGAACATGATTAGCGCCTAAGCTTTCAGAAAAAACTGTATTTTGTGTTCTGTGCTGTGTCTTTGTTTTGACAAGTGTGAATAAACACCAATACTTGAAGTTTGGATCCCTGTGTGTTTACAGAACTATGACAAAAGTATGACCTCAAACTGACCTAGTCTACCTTGTGCACAGAAAAAGAAAAAAGCCAGATGTGTTTTGTATTCATACCATCAGTGTGTAGTTGGCACATTATGTGCTTAGTAAATGATGGCATGTGTTTACTGTCTGATATGAAAACACCATTTTTACTAAGGTGTGTAGAGTTAATCAAACTGTGTTTGATTTTGCAAGAGAACTATAAAGTTTTGATAATTTGGTGAAAGGTTTTCTCATTTGTGTGTAGAGTTTAGCAAAAATAGCCAATGTTGCAAAAAATGTACTTAAGGATTCAGAAAAAACTGTAATTGTAACTTTATCCCCTGCTCTCTTGGTACTTTACAGGAGGAATGGGACGAACACTGCTTTTTGAGGGTGAACGTGACCATCTGGTTCCAGCAGCATCAGAGGTGCTTATTGAAAGCGACCTGTTCCGGGTTGCAGGAAGGATGTTGGCCCACAGCTTTCTGCATGACGGTCCCAATGTCACAGGATTAAGTCCTGCTGTAATTCATGTGCTTTGTAACGGGGACCCTGAAACGGCAACTGTTGTTGAAGAAGACTGTCCTGATCTGCACATCAGAAGTATCATAAAACTGGTATGTATCATAAAAAACTTTGCCCTGCAAAATTGTTTGGGCAAATGTACTAACTTGTGTGATCTTGATTTTAGCTTGAACATGAAGAACTTACACCAGAACAGAAGGACACAGTTTCAGATCTTTCCCTGTCTTGGGATCTCCCGGCAGTCAACAAAACAAATCGGAGATGGCTCCATAACAAACTTCTGCTGCATGCAGTGAGTTCCTGCTGGTTAAGTGACAGAATTAATTTCTGTAGTTGTTGAAAGTATTATGAACCCTGGCTTATGTTATATCAACACTGACAGAGATAGAAAACGTTTAACATAATCTTTATTCTTTGCCCATAGTCATGTTAAAGCGCTTGAAAACCAGCATTTATTTCATATACTACTTCAATATCTCAATCCTGAAAGTGTTGATAGAACAGTGGCATTTAAAAAATAAAAAAACAATTTCACAAATGTTGACACAGTGGGAAAATTATAAAAAATTAAATGTAATCCTTTACAAAAAAAAATAACACTGCAGTGCAACACGCATCTGGTTTTGTGAGTTTGCCTTTAGATAATATACTTAAAAAAGGTGATACATTAAATTGTTCACTGCATTTGAGCGCTAAAGACATCAGTTGCAGAAATGTATAAAATAGAATACATTCTCAAATGTGTTAGGGTCTTAAGGGTTGATATTCTGTACTATTTGAACAGATTGTATAAAGCTCTTCATTATGATTTTGTGAACATTTTCCCTGCTGTGCCAACTTTTGTAAAAGTTAGTTTGAGGATTTGATCAGTAATATGGGTCGGGCCTGTCTCTTAGGTCATTGGGAGGACCATGCGCCAAATTAAACAGCTGAGAAAGGGACTGAAAGATGTGATGGTATGGCCCCTGCTGACATCTAGGCCAGATGTTGTGTCACTTCTTTTCCCTAAAATGGCTGACATGCAGTTCACACCCCAGGTATGTCAGTCATTTTACATGTTTTCAATGATTGACTGTTTTTGCATTTACTAAGAATGTGATCTGCATATTCCTTCACCAAAATAAGTTCTCCCTTTTAAAATAATAACACTGATGCGGGTTTTAAGATGCTCCTAGAAAAAATCCTATGGCCAGCTGAGGACAGTGATGATGAGGACTTTGACATAGAATCCACGTGCCGCATCACTGGGTTTCTAAGGATGTTCATTGAAACGGGTATTAAGTTATTTGGCAAATGTATTGCTCTCTTGACAAATGCTTCTATGTCTCGTGGATAGATATGGTCAATTAAAGTTTAACTAAATTTTGTCTTAAATCTATTTTATGACTTTCAGCTTCATCAGGTACACTGGCCCAACTGCTGACATTCTGGGTTGGCTGGGAGAAGCTTCCTCCTGAACTGAAAGTGGAGATCTCTGGGGGAACCTTTCCTACATACTCCACATGCTTTGAAACACTAAAGCTGCCAGCTCATTTCACAACCTATGAGGACTTCGAGAAAGCACTTGTCTCTGCCATTAGTAGTTCACAGACTGGATTTGGACTTATTTAAGTTTTCAGACAGATGTCATTGAATACACTGTTCAGTAGGTCAGGTCAATTGACACAAGTTCAATGTCTTTAAAAAAAAAAGATTGAGTAGTTCATGGTTTATTCAAAATATTTAATTTTAAGTGTTAACAGAACAGCATTTATGTTATTCATTCTGTGCATAAAGTGCATTTACAAGATCTAACAATCCTTATGGTAGAGGACCATAGTAGAACTTTTTTTTTTTTTTTTTTTAAGGAAATCAAACTTTTCTGTTAAGGAAATCAAACTTTTTTGTTAATGTTTGCTTTTAATATGTTAAATAAAAGCATGGGTTGGACATCAGTGTGCTATGATGCTTGATAAAACTTCTATAGTCTCTATATATGATCCCAGTGCATCAGTTACAGAAACTCCTGGAGCTGGCAGCATGGCAGCCTCTTCCAGCGATAGCTCACGGGCCAGCTGAACCTCGGGGACTGACACAGTGCCTCCATGAAGACTGTGAGGTCCGTTCCAGTCGATCCCATAGTCTTCATAAACCTGAATGGAGGACAAGCATAATCGATCTTGTACTTAAAACTAGTCTGACACATTGTTACACAAAATATTTAAGACTTATTTTTGGTCACCCAGTTGGTGAGAAATTAAATGTTGCCTCTTCAGTTTTGTAAATGGCAGTTATGCATAGTATAAACAATAGAAACAACAGCTCAGAGGTTGATCTTTGAAAGCTGAGAAGACTTAAAAGATGCTATAACCTCTGTGTCAAGTAAAACATTTTCTCCCATAATTCAATAGGAGGAACAGACATTTAAAAACTCAAATGTATCGTTCTTTAACCTCATTAGGATCCTCCATAGGGCCTTGCTCTCTGTATCTTGTCCAGAGTTGCTGTGGTGACTGATTCCTTTCAGTTCTAAGCCCATGAAAGTTCCAAGCATCCCTGAAGGAGTCGAGGCTTTGCTGGATTAGTGGAAGGAAGCTCCGGTGCAGTGCAAAAAGGTGGACTTCATTGTCTGGATTCAGTGTTCCCTGATCTTCCAATGAAGTGAAGATGTGATAGAAGAGGTCCAGAGTATGTTCATACACATCTCTCCACATCCTTTCTATTCTGTGGTTAGGAAAAAGAATGACATGGTGTTAATATACAGGACTGTCTCAGAAAATTAGAATATTGGGATTTTCTGTAATGCAATTACAAAAACAAATGTCATACATTCTGGATTCATTACAAAACTGATATTGCAAGCCTTTTATTATTTTAATATTGCTGATCATGGCTTATAGCTTAAGAAAACTCAAATATCCTATCTCAAAAAATTAGAATATTCTGGGAATCTTAATCTTAAACTGTAAGCCATAATCAGCAATATTAAAATAATAAAAGGCTTGTAATATTTCAGTTGATTTGTAATGAATCCAGAATGTATGACATTTTTTTTTTTTTTTTTTAAATTGCATTACAATTAATAAAGAGCTTTATCACAATATTCTAATTTTCTGAGACAGTACTGTATGTGTGACAGGCTTAAGAAGTACATTCAACTGGTATGCTTCTTGTGTGAGCCTCGTTGCCAAACATCTATTTACCGTTGATTGTGGACACTTTTGCCTGTGATGTGCGAATTCCTGTCGGTACCTCTGCTCCTGATCATGAATTCTGCTATATCTGCATTCTCACCCCCTTTATCAGACCGTACCCTTGATGGCAGCCCGTACTGCTCAACAGCAGCGATAAAGCTCTGTAAGACTGTACTAGCTCTGTTATTGCCAGCCACAGTCAGGTAGACGACTAAACGACTGAATCCATCCACCCCACCATGGACAACAAATCTCCACCTGTCAGGCAATTGCAAACACAAAAAGGCACAACTTTATTGTAAAACAATACTAATGACATCTATAGAAAGAGGCACTGTTTATCTGCTAGTGTAACTGACCTGATGAGCTTATGATTCCCATCTATATGCCATAAAGAGTTTGGGCCAGGAACAGAATACTGCCGTCGTCTTAATACACGCAGTCTTAGACGTCTCATGTAGACTCCCTCTGCATCAACTCTGCGTAAAGACTCTTGCAGTCTTGAGACTGAGGGGAAGAAAAGAAATAACCATAAACTCAATGCCAACTTCATTAGAAACACTTGTTCAATATACTTGACAGTACTGGAACAAAAATATAAATATTTTTTTGAGGAAATGGTGGTGTCATAATAAAAGACAATATAATGATATGTGTAAAACTACTACACTACAGAACCACCACAGCCTCAAAAATAATCGGAGTTCACTTAATTTTCTGAAAGAGAATAAACAAGTTGCAAACCATACTTCAGGATAGGATACATTATTGGACAGCTATTAGCTTCAAGTGAACTGCAAATAAAATTACTGATGCATTGCAAATAGATACATGAATATTATCTTTAAATTAGCTTGTTTTTACTTTGTAGTTCATATTTAAATAATAAAGACAGTAAAAATAAATTCAACTATACAACAATTCGTTCTGACCTGGTAATTTGATTGGTCAAGAGGCCTTCCATGAGTGCTGATACAGTACATCATTACTTCTCTCACAGGTTTTCGAAATATTTCCGAGGAGCTATAGCCTACTTAAATCATTTTTTCCTTCACCCTCTTAACATTTCCTTATGCAGCATTGGTACAAGCTGTGGTTGAACTTTTGTATAAAAGCAATATCACGCGAGAGGTTGTGATATATTACTGCATATTGCCCATATTATACTCACTTGGAACACGCACACCTCTTGCATTCAGATGACCACGCATGAGCTTGTACCCCGTGTTTGGATGTCTTCTATGAATTTCACTCACAATATGGTCCAACTCCTCATCATTCACAGATGAATACAAGTCTGTCTTTCTGCACAAAAAAAAAAAAAATTAACATCGCGTAATACACTAAATGTAATATCCTCCCTGAGTGAATGAGACTGTCAATTAATAAACTGAAAACTAATGAATTTAGGGTAAATACCTTAAACCGTGTTGTTGCATGCGCCTCCTGATGGTCCTCTCTGACATTCCTAGTATCGTTGCAATTTGAGAGGCTGGTATTCCACAAAGAACGTGATGTGTCAGAACTTCTCTCGGAACGTCAAATGCCAAACGGCCTGGTCCATCTGTATGCTCCTCTTGCGCCCTGTTACCAGAGAAGCGGCGGAGAACTTCTTCTAAATTTGCACCCACTCTATGGTCGACATCTTGGTGGGAAAGCGCAGAAATAACTCCAACAACTTCGAGCAGTTCCTCTGCTTTACATGCTACATGCTCGGGGTCAGCAGATCCTACTTCCACATACTCTGCAAGGTCGAAGATATCGCTCACCAACTCTCTACAAAGTTCCCGAAAATCCTCCGAACTCACAGCTGTCATGTTTAGAAAGTCTTCTACCTCCAGTTTCAGACCAAAGCAGTGGATTCCACTGGATTTGCGTTAGCCCCGCCCACTGAGTTTGACGAGTGAAACTGACAGTTTTACATTTACATTTCATGATTCAGCAACACGCAATCATTAATTAAATGTGTCATTAATTAATTAAATGTGTCATTAATTAATTAAATGCAGTTTTACATTTCATGATTCACACGCAACACGACATCATTAATTAAATGTGTCATTAATTAATTAAATGCTGAAACAATAAATATATACTTTTACTTAAAATGAATTGTATTTTAATTAATTAATGACATATTTCATTCTAATTTTAATTAATTAATGACACATTTAATTAATTAATGATATATTTCATTCCCAATTTAATTAATTAATGATGTATTTATTTATTTAATTTTGGCACAAAAAATCCTCCATACACAGGAGGCACAATCATTTTTTTATTTGTGATAATAAATAAATCACGTGTTTTCATGGAGAAAAAAGTGTTACTCATTGTGCGCCTATACTTGTTCTGCAGTTGTCATACCCCGGTGTTGTGCAGTATTCAGCACCCCTGCCGTGAAAAGCACCCCTTCGTCTGACAAAAATGATTCCGTGTCATGTTCTGTTTAGCGTCCAGTTTTGTGTTAATGATTCATGTTTAAATGCGCTCATGGATTCCACAATAGTCATACTTTCCCACAATCACATAACAAAAATCGGGTAAATGGTTATTGATGTCATTAATTAATAGCCTGCTTACTGTGTTGTCTTCCATAATATTTGTCAATATATATAATATAAACTCCTAAGTATGTGTTTGTGTGAGTGTGTATATATAAATATATTGAAGTGTCAGTGTGTTGTTTTTTTTCTTGGTCTACTTATCATTGAATATACGAGGGGGTGCTTTTCACGGCAGGGGTGCTGAATACGGCACAACAATTTGCCTCTTCCACTAATATCTCTATAACTCCAACTCGTCAAATTTCATTTTGCGCTTGCGACTAAATCCTGCTTTCCATCCACTCTCCATGGCGCAAAGTTTGCGCCGCAAACCGTAAGACGCGCAACACCTCATTTAAATACTGAGGTTTGCACCTGTTATCAATTGCGCATGCAATCTTAGTTGATCACCCGCAAAACACACAACAACAGCACGCGCAAACTTTTTCAGTGCACACGCAATTTAGTACTCTTTATTTAGGATCTTAGTAAATCGGGCCCTGGGTGTAGAAGGGGGGCTAATTTGTCTTTGAATTTTTTTTAAAACTCAGCACCGAACCCATCGGGACCAGGGGCCTCATCTATAAAGCTTGCTTGCGCAGAAAAAGCGCCTGAAAGTTGCGGAAGCCGCCATCTACGCAAATCCTCGGATCTAAAAAGAAAAAACTAACCGAAAAATCTGCTTATCTTTACGGCAACTCGGACCCTCCCGTAAGAATTTACTTAAGACACGGGGAACTGGCGACGCAGGCTGTGAGGTGGTGAAATGAAGTCAGATTCATGTCATACTCTTAATAATGTCATCACATATCACAACATATGTCAGGCTTATAATAATAAAATAATAAAATAAAATAATATAGCGCTGATCGTGTCCCTCTGTGTGTGAAGCTGTCAGTCAGGACTCTGCTGCTGCTGGAGCTGCAGCTGCGGTGACACGCCGGGAACCTCCTCCACCGCTTAGGACAGAACAAATGAGGGGCTGCGTTTAGGGAGCCCCACGGAGCCCCTCATTTCTTCCCTAAAGGGACACAGATTTTTTTTCATATATATGAGTTTTACGCGCGCCTGAAACCTTTAGGTGCTGCTTGTATATGGTGCCTAAATTAGGGTCCCGCGTTAAAACGACGCAGAGCCTACGGCGTAGGGTACGCGGCGACGCGCACCTACGCCGTAGGCTCTGCGTTGGTGTGACGCAGAACCATAAACCCGCCCTGAGCAGCTCTGAGGGGAGACGGGAGGGGAGGAGGGGGAGCGGGGGGTGAAGCGGAGCTGCGGGGCCGTTTTCGTATCGCTTTCATACAGTGTCTTGATAATTTGCAATTACAGGCTGAGCCTACCGTTAGTTTTTAAACTGTAAAAAGTAAGGGAAAAAAAAACATGATTTTGAAAAGACGGGGGGACGTGTGTCCCCCTGTTGCGCCGGGGAACTCAAGGCGTTCAGCGCAGCAACGGCGTGCTGCCACTCACTCGCTTTATTTTATTGTATACTATTTATATATTTATTCTAACTTTTACTGTGACCACCAAATAATGTGGTTTTCCTGTCCTCCACATCATCTACAACATCTCTGTCTCCGTGAAAGTCAGTGTCACGGTGGCTGCTACTTCTCATTCATTCTGACGCCAAACCATGGATCTGCGCCAAACAGGCTGCAGAAAGCCACTGCGCATGCTCAGCAGGCTCATCCATATGCATTTCTGGGCGTGGATTCAGCTACGCAACCTTCCAGCTGGACTGCGTGGAAGTCTGCGTGCACATGGTTTTATTGATCCGGATTTTTTTTTGCGCCCGGCATTTTCGGCTTTTGGGCGTACGTGCACTTTTAGTATGACTCCTACGCAGTCCATTTTAAATGAGGCCCCAGGTGCTTTGTTGCTTTGCATAGCTTCAATGGCGGCAGCAATTTCTTGCAAGCTGAAAGGAGCATCAAGGCCATTAGCCATATCCAAGTTAATAGTAGGGACAGTGATATTATCAAGAAAGGAGGTCATTTCTGCTGTGTCAGGTGGAGATTCTGATTCATAGAGAGAGTGGTAGTATGACTTAAATATTGTGTTGATGGCGATCGGATCGGTGGTTAGTGTGTCTGTAGAGTCTCTAATACTGGGAATCATTCTCGACGTTGCTTGCCTTTTTAATTGGTGAGCCAATAACCTGCTTGGTTTATCGCCGTGTTCATAATAGTTGGCATGAGCGCGTAATAGGAGCCGTTCAGCATCTGCTGTCGCAATAAGATCGAATTTTGACTGCAAATCAAGCCGTTGTTTCAGTAAATTCGGACTTGGGTTAACTGAGTTTAGTCTGTCTATGTCCTGAATTTTAGACGTGAGCTCCTGTAATTTAGCCCTGCGGATTTTACTGGCGTAAGCTGAATAAGAGATAATCTGTCCTCGCAAATATGCTTTGAGTGATTCCCATACTAGTGAAAAATTGGTAGAATCTGTTTTGTTTAGTGCAATGAAATCATCTATTGAAGCAGATACAGATACATTAAATAGATCGTCGGATAAAAGCAATGGATTAAACCTCCAGGGAGAAGAAAAACGGGGGCGCTCAGACAATGTTATATTCAAAGTTAGAGGGGCGTGGTCCGAAATAACAATTGGGTGGTATACCACAGAAGTAACTTTGGAGAGAAAAGAGCCATCAACAAAAAAATAGTCAATACGGGAATATGACTGATGTACTTGTGAAAAAAAAGAGAATTCCTTATCTCCAGGATGTGAGAACCTCCACGGATCAACAAGCCCGTTCTTGACTGTAAAATCGGAAATAGATTTCGACATAGAGGATTGAGTCAAAGCATGAGGATTCGAACGGTCCAAAGAAGGATTAATAACACAATTCAGATCACCGCCCAATATTGCAATATGTGTATTTAAGAACGGGAGGTTGCCCTACAGCCTATCTGTAAAATTGGGGTCATCAAAATTAGGGGCATATATATTCACCAACAATACAGGGTTACAGTATAGAGTGCCCGCAACAATAAGATATCTACCATTCTTATCGGATATTGTCCTGGAGACGGAGAAATTGACTCTTTTGTGGATCAAAATTGCTACCCCTCTAGACTTAGAATCAAAGTTTGAATGAAAAATATCACCCACCCAAGCACGTCTGAGTTTGAAATGATCTTTATTTCGCAAATGAGTTTCCTGAAGGAAAGCTATGTCAGTGTCCAAGCGTTTCAAATGTGAAAAAATCTTTGATCGCTTAATTGGATTATTCACACCTTTTAACATTCCAGCTAGTGAATCTAATGTTCGATCCAGTATCAGGCTTGTGCAGATTACGATCGTTCATATAGGCATACTTCTTTGAGAGAAAATAAAACAGACTCACCCACCACAAAAGCAAATATAAGAAAAAGAGGTAAAAGGGAAAACCAAAAAAAAAACAAAACCCAGGAGTATAAACATACCTACAGAGACATAGCCCAAAAGCCAACAACCCATAACACCCGCCCACCCACCCATCGCACATTAGATGTTCCCATCCCCAAACGATGGAAACAGCCGTGCAGGCTTCAAAGGAAGCCATTCTCAAAAAAGATGCTTTCGACTATGAAGCTAAATACGAAAACAAAAACAAGATTAGCTCCTGCAGAGTTAAATGGTAAAAAAAAAAAAAATAAGTATAAAAATATGAGGCATATAAGACCAACAATCTTAGCCATTCTGACAATCACTGTCTTGTCAGGGTAACAACAAACAAACATTAAGTAAATTAAGGAGATCTTTGGCCTGTAAAACAATGATACATATATATATATATATATATAGAGATAAATTATTAGGCCTTCAATTGTAAACGTTGCTGTTCCCATTGATAGTTAAAGAAAAAAAAAAATTACGACATAAAGTCCCATTTTCTGAATTGACTCACTCACCAAGGGCCAGAGTCCCGCATGGACAGCAAGCTGTATAAATCGTCCCAGAAAACTAGCTGGGAGTCACTTTTTTTATTTTCTTGATGAATGCCAAGGCTTCATCTGGCGACGTGAAGTCCCGTTGCTGGCCGTCATGGGTTACACGCAGGCGGGCGGGGTACAGCAATCCAAACCGGATCCCTTCAATCTCCCGCAGCTGACGGCGCACATCATTAAAGGCAGCGCGCGCCCGCGCTGTCTTGGCGGGGTGGTCCGGGAAGACGAAGATGGTCATATTCCGTACCTTTTTCCGCTGCCGCTCTCTCGCCTTTCTGAGGATATCAGCGCAGTCCGTGTAATAATGAAGCTTGGCCACTATAGCGCGGGGCCGGTCACCGGGCTTGGGCTTTGGCATGAGAGTACGGTGAGCCCTGTCAATCAGCGGCTCCGCGTCAAGGGCGAAGGCTTCTGATAACAGCTTGGACACACCGGCTGCAGATGAAGAATCAGGATCCTCCTCCGGGACACCAATAATCCGTATGTTCTGACGACGAGACCTTGACTCCAAATCCTCGCATCTGTCTTCCAGCCGCACACATTCTTTCGACAAGTTCTCAACTTTTTTCTGGAGAGCAACGATGTCGTCTGAACAGATGGAAAGAGACTGCTCCATCCCCGTAACTGTAGCTGTGAGTCCCGCGACGTCCGCTTTCATGGAGGAAATACTGCCAGAAAGTTCAGTTTTAAGGGAAAGCAGCTCGGACTTAATAGAAGTTAAATTGTCACTCAATGCTACTTGTAGCTCTGTCCTAAATATAGCCGCAACATCATTGCGAAGAGCGGAGAGCAGTTCCGTTTTGAGCTGGCTGAACTCCGCGGCGGGAGCCGGCGCGGCGCAGGTGTTCTCCGGGGGAGGATAATCACCGCGGGGCGAGGGGATAGCGTGAGCAGCAGGCCGCGGGTTAGCTGGAGGGATATTCCCCGCTTTATTGGACTTTGGAGGCATTTTCGGGGTAAGTTGTCAATGTTAATGCGTGGAGAAGAAGTTAGCTCAAACTCAAGCCGTGGGAATAATGCAAATAGTGCCGATAAATGAAGAATTAAATTAACTCTGCAGGAGCCCCCCTACACACGTCTCACCCCATGTATCGCTAAGCTGGAAGCGTAAAAGCACGTTTTTTAACGCTGTTTTAGCAGTGTTTTAACGATGTTTTAATGGGAGCACCACGGATTTAGTACTATGCGAAGTCAATGGGAGGCGTGGTTGTGATATATACACGGATTATGACATTATTATTATTTATATATTATTCTTTGTTATAGTGGCTAAAGTATGCGTTTTTGTCGCGCAAGGTACTGTTTTTTACTGTCCATTTGTAAAAGCACGTTTTTAACGCTGTTTTAGCAGTGTTTTAATGAGGTTTTAATGGGAGCACCACGGATATAGTACTATGTGAGTTCAAGGGAGGCGTGGTCGTGATATATACACGGATTATGACATTATTATCATTTATATATTATTCTTTGTTATAGTGGCTAAAGTATGCATTTTTGTCGCGCAAGGTACTGTTTGTTATACTGTCAGTTTGTAAAAGCATGTTTTTAACGCTGTTTTAGCAGTGTTTTATTGAGGTTTTAATCGGAGCACCACAGATATAGTACTATGCGAAGTCAATGGGATCCGTCACCCGATTTGACTGCTGTCATACCATTGAATGAAGGACAAAATGATAACAATCATCCCATAGATATGGGCCAGTAGGGCCCTACTCTACCTACTAGTAGGCGCAGGAGGCTGTTATCGCCCCTTTCTATGGCTAACCCCATGTTATTAATGCTTGCTATGGAGCTCACACCTCATTATTGCCCTTTTCTATGGCTAACCCCATGTTATTAATGCTCAGTAGGCACAGAAGTTTTGTTATGAAGCTCACACCTCACCTCCCTTTATTATGTATTTAGCTAGAATTTTAAAACCTGAACAGTAGAATTCAACATGCATTAAAGTCCATTAAAAACAATACGTTTTGGAACATAGTGTAACGACCACAGATAGATAAGGCCTTGCCCGCCTGGGCAACACATCAGCATTTGGCCGACTTGTTACTGCAGTTGACTGTGGTCTGGGAGACTGTGGTTCGAGACACGCTCTGGGCACGACTTGTTCGCCACAGTATTTTCCTCCTTGTGTTATGGTTTTCTTTTAATATCTTTAACATTTATAAACACAAAAACACGAAAGTGTCCTTGATAATTCAAAAATACAATAGGTTCATGTTAAGCACATCCGTTTTAATTAGTTCTCCTTCGATTATGACAAGTTATTAATGCTCAGGTTGTAGAAACTTATAGGTCTGAGAGCCTCCTGACTAATGGTATGGGGCCTATTTTGTGTCTTTTTTTTGCACAGTTCCCTAACGCTTTGAGCTAGGAGGCTGAAATTCTAGACTCTGTATCAGGAGGTGACTCTCATCCACTGTGCCAAGTTTCAGATCTGTGTGACCTTCGGAAGTGTCAAAGGTCACCGCGTGTGTTGCGTTTCGGCCCTGCAAAGCCTATTTCGTGTCTTTTTTTGCATAGTTCACTAACACTTTGAGCTAGGAGGCTGAAATTCTAGACTCTGTATCAGGAGGTGACTCTCATCCACTGTGCCGAGGTCCAGACCCGTGCGACCTTCGGAAGTGCCAAAGGTCACCGTGTGTGGTGACTTTTTTGGGCCTTTTTTGTGTGTTTTTTGAATAATTCACTAACGCTTTGAGCTGGGAGGCTGATTTTTGACTATGTTGCAATGCAGAAGGCCCTTTGCTAGGATCTTTTGATCCCGTGGCTGTACGACTTCCACAGAGCTTGCTGGCGTTGCAGAGGGTTCACAGAGTTGAGACTTGGCAAGCCCAATCAAGGCCCCATATGGGGGCCAAAGGTCAAGTTTTACTTGGTTTAGTCAAATGTTGTGGCAACGGCGTCCGTTCGAATGTTGGAAAAGGTGAAATTTAAAAGCCCCGCCCATCGAAAAGTACAGGTCCGATCTGCACCAAACTAATGTCTGTCTGTTCAGGGGATGCCCCCAAACAACATATAAAAAAGACTTCTATGACTTCTGCAACAGTGTTTCCTCCAAAACGTCCTGGCTGGCTAGGAGGGTGTAGAAACGTATAGGTCTCAGAGCCTCCTGACTAATGGAATGGGGCCTATTTTGTGTCTTCTTTTGCATAGTTCACTAACGCTTTTAGCTAGGAGTCTGAAAACCTCAATAAAACACTGCTAAAACCGATTTTAAGGTTCTTTTACTTGTTTTTAAGTGTCTTAACGGCCTTGGCCCTTCTTATCTTTCAGACCTGCTTTTACCATATCGGCCCTCGCGGACCCTGAGATCCTCCGGTACCGGTCTTTTATCTGTTCCCAAAGTTAGAACCAAAACCTTTGGTAAAGCTTCATTTCATTTTTATGGCCCACGCCTGTGGAACAGCCTGCCGGAGGAATTCAGGGCCGTAGAGACTGTCAATGCTTTTAAAGGTCGGCTCAAAACTCACCTTTTTAAATTAGCTTTTAACTGAATCTCCTTTTACTTGTTTAGCAATACTTATTAATGTTTTCCTCTATGTCATTTTATTCCTCTTAAGTTCCTCTTAAAGCTTTTATTAATTACTTATTTATTTTATTACTTATTTACTCATTTATTTTTTAATGTTGCTTCTACTGTCAGTGTACTTATGGGCACTGTTAGTGCCCATAAGTTATCTTTTATATTAACATTCATTTATGCTGTTTTTAGTATGTTTTACACTCCTTTTAGTTCTGTTCATATCTTGTTTATTGTTTCTTAGTTCTCAGCGCCAATGTTCTCCTCATGGGGGCCCTCCACGCCGGGAGCTTGGTCTGCCTACGGGGGGCTGTCCTGGCCTGGATAGTTGGGGGTCCTACTGTCCTGGCCTGGATAGTTCGGGGTCCTGCTGTTCTGGCCTGGATAGTTGGGGGTCCTGCTCCAGGGCCTGGATAGTTCGGGGTCCTGCTGTTCTGGCCTGGATAGTTGGGGGTCCAGCTCCAGGGCCTGGATAGTTGGGGGTCCTGCTCCAAGGCCTGGATAGTTGGGGGTCCTGCTGTCCTGACCTGGATAGTTGGGGGTCCTGCTCCAGGGCCTGGATAGTTGGGGGTCCTGCTGTCCTGGCCTGGATAGTTGGGGGTCCTGCTGTCCTGGGGCCTCATCTATAAAGCTTGCTTGCGCAGAAAAAGCGCCTGAAAGTTGCGGAAGCCGCCATCTACGCAAAGCCTCGGATCTAAAAAGAAAAAACTAACCGGAAAATCTGCTTATCTTTACGGCAACTCGGACCCTCCCGTAAGAATTTACTTAAGACACGGGGAACTGGCGACGCAGGCTGTGAGGTGGTGAAATGAAGCCAGATTCATGTCATACTCTTAATAATGTCATCACATATCACAACATATATCAGACTTAAAATAATAAAATAATTAAAAAAAAAATAAATAGCGCTGATCGTGTCCCTCTGTGTGTGAAGCTCAGTCAGTCAGGACTCTGGTGCTGCTGGAGCTGCAGCCGCGGTGGGGAACCTCCTCACACCCACCGCTTTAGGACAGAACAAATGAGGGGCTGCGTTTAGGGAGCCCCACGGAGCCCCTAAAGGGACTCAGATTTTTTTTCTCATATATATGAGTTTTACGCGCGCGTGAAACCTTTACGTGCGGGTGTAAGCCTAAATTAGGGTCCCGCGTTAAAACGACGCGGCGACGCGCACCTACAAGGGGGTCAAGGGAGATTGTTTTTTTTATGTATCTTTGTAAAGCACTTTGTGTTGCACTCCAGTTGCATGAAAAGTGCTATATAAATAAATAAAGTTTAAGTTTAAGTTTAAGTTTAAAACCGCGTTAAAAACATGCTTTTACAAACTGACAGTAACAAACAGTACCTTGCGCATCAAAAACATATAACTTAGCCACTATAGAAAATAATAATATATGCATAATAATAATGTAATGTAATAATCCGTGTATATATCACGACCACAGATCCCATTGACTTTGCATAGTACTTTATCCGTTGTGCTCCCATTAAAACCTCAATAAAACACTGCTCAAACAGCGTTAAAAACATGCTTTTACAAACGGACAGTAAAAAACAGTACCTTGCGCGACCAAAACGCATACTTTAGCCACTATAACAAAGAATAATATATAAATAATAATAATGTCATAATCCGTGTATATATCACGACCACGCCTCCCTTGACTTCGCATAGAGTGTTCCACGCCCGGGACGAAAACCGCATTGTTCCTCATGAATCCGAGGATCAACTATCGGCCGTATTCTCCTCTCCAGTACCCTGGCGTAGACTTTCCCGGGGAGGCTGAGAAGTGAATACCTTAATTATAAATAAATACCAACAATAACTGTGTGATCCCCCTGTAGTTGGAACACACTCTCCGGTCCCCCTTTTTAAAAAGAGGGACCACCACCCCGGTTTGCGACCCCAGCGGTACTGTCCCCTTCCTCCATGCAATGTTGCAGAGGCGTGTCAACCAAGACAGCCCGACGACATCCAGAGACTTGAGGTACTCAGTACTAATAGCGCTGATCGTGTCCCTCTGCTCTGTGTGTGAAGCTCAGTCAGTCAGGACTCTGGTGCTGCTGGAGCTGCAGCCGCGGTGGGGAACCTCCTCACACCCACCGCTTTAGGACAGAACAAATGAGGGGCTGCGTTTAGGGAGCCCCACTGAGCCCCTAAAGGGACTCAGATTTTTTTTTCATATATATGAGTTTTACGCGCGCGTGAAACCTTTACGTGCGGGTGTAAGCCTAAATTAGGGTCCCGCGTTAAAACGACGCGGCGACGCGCACCTACAAGGGGGTCAAGGGAGATTGTTTTTTTTATGTATCTTTGTAAAGCACTTTGTGTTGCACTCCAGTTGCATGAAAAGTGCTATATAAATAAATAAAGTTTAAGTTTAAGTTTAAGTTTAAAACCGCGTTAAAAACATGCTTTTACAAACTGACAGTAACAAACAGTACCTTGCGCATCAAAAACATATAACTTAGCCACTATAGAAAATAATAATATATGCATAATAATAATGTAATGTAATAATCCGTGTATATATCACGACCACAGATCCCATTGACTTTGCATAGTACTTTATCCGTTGTGCTCCCATTAAAACCTCAATAAAACACTGCTCAAACAGCGTTAAAAACATGCTTTTACAAACGGACAGTAAAAAACAGTACCTTGCGCGACCAAAACGCATACTTTAGCCACTATAACAAAGAATAATATATAAATAATAATAATGTCATAATCCGTGTATATATCACGACCACGCCTCCCTTGACTTCGCATAGAGTGTTCCACGACCGGGACGAAAACCGCATTGTTCCTCATGAATCCGAGGATCAACTATCGGCCGTATTCTCCTCTCCAGTACCCTGGCGTAGACTTTCCCGGGGAGGCTGAGAAGTGAATACCTTAATTATAAATAAATACCAACAATAACTGTGTGATCCCCCTGTAGTTGGAACACACTCTCCGGTCCCCCTTTTTAAAAAGAGGGACCACCACCCCGGTTTGCGACCCCAGCGGTACTGTCCCCTTCCTCCATGCAATGTTGCAGAGGCGTGTCAACCAAGACAGCCCGACGACATCCAGAGACTTGAGGTACTCAGGGCGGATCTCATCCACCCCCGGTGCCACTGAGGAGCTTATGAACCACCTCAGTGACCTCGGCTTGGGTGATGGATGAGCACGTCCCCGAGTCCCCACTCTCTCTCGCCTTTTCCGAGACTGGAGCCTTAATAAAGCGCCTTAGACCGCTCGGCCACACTACCACTTATGAATGGAAAAAAGCTGCTTTTTCTTTCCAGTTAATTTCCCTGTATTTTTCCCGTTTTCATGTCAATTCACAACAAAGGTGATCTCAAGTCTCCATCCATTCTGAGGTTTGTGCACTCAAAATGGTTCCATTCTTGAATCTCAGACTGCAATCAGAACATAGACTTTTGATCCACTTTAAATGGACCAGAGATTGTTTCTTATCATAGTCTGCTTCGTTTAGACATGTGTCAAACTTATCTCAAAGACCTATGACTGTGAACCGTCCCTGCCGTGTGCATTGGCGCAAATCTGTAATGCAAGTTATTGGGAGGTTGAGGATGGTGGATTGTTTGAGCTCAGAGCTGCAGTGGACGATGCCGATCGCACAAGTTAAGAAATGACAGCATATCCATAGTTTCAGAAAGATTCCTGTAACAGTCAATATTTGTTCTTTTCACCAAACTAATGATCATCACAAATAAAGCTTAGTAATTGATGTAACTTGTAGTCATCAACATATCTTTGAAGCCTTGATGGCAGTGGTGGGATTTGAACCCACGCCTCTTCCGAGACTGGAGCCTAAATCCAGCGCCTTAGACCGCTCGGCCACACTACCACTTATGGATGGAAAAAAGCTGCTTTTTCTTTCCAGTTAATTTCCCTGGATTTTTCCCGTTTTCATGTCAAATCACAACAAAGTTGATCTCAAGTCTCCATCCATTCATAGGTTTGTGCATTAACTTAAAATGCTTCCCATCTTGCATCTCAGACTGCTATCAGAACAAAGACATTTGATCCAATTTAAATGGAACAGAGATGGTTTCTAATCATAGTCTGCTTCGTTTGGACATGTGTCAAACTCATCTCAAAAGACCGATGACTGTGAAACGTCCCTGCCGTGTGCATTGGCGCACGTCTGTAATCCAAGTTATTGGGAGGTTGAGGCTGGTGGATTGTTTGAGCTCAGAGCTGCAGTGGATGATGCTGATCGCACAAGTTAAGAAATGTCAGCGTATACATAGTTTCAGAAAGATTCCTGTAACAGTCAATATTTGTTGTTTTTTCCAAAACAATGATCATCACAAAGAAAGCTTAGCATTTGATTGTAACATGTAGTCATCAAAATATCTTTGAAGCCTTGATGGCAGGATTTGAACCCACGCCTCTTCCGAGACTGGAGCCTTAATCCAGCGCCTTAGACCGCTCGGCCACACTACCACTTACAGATGGAAAAAAACTGCTTTTTCTTTCCAGTTAATTTCAATGTACTTTTCCCATTTTCATGTCAATTCACAACAAAGGTGATCTCAAGTCTCCATCCATTCCGAGGTTTGTGCATTAACTCAAAATGCTCCCCATTTTTAATCTCAGACTGCTATCAGAACATAGACATTTGATCCACTTTAAATGGACCAGAGTTTGTTTCTTATCATAGTCTGCTTCGTTTGGACATGTGTCAAACTCATCTCAAAAGACAGATGAGTGTGAAACGTACCTGCCGTGTTCATTGGGGCACGCCTGTAATCCAAGTTATTGGAAGGTTGAGGCTGGTGGATTGTTTGACCTCAGAGCTGCAGTGGACTAGGTTGATCGCACAAGTTAAGAAATGACAGCGTATACATCGACTATAAGTTGTGTGCATTAACTCAAAATGGTTCCCATCTTGAATCTCAGACTGCTATCAGAACATAGACATTTGATCCACTTTAAATGGACCAGAGATTGTTTCTTATCATAGTCTGCTTCGTTTGGACGTGTGTCAAACTCATCTCAAAAGACCAATAACTGAACCGTCCCTGCCGTGTGCATTGGCGCACACCTGTAATGCAAGTTATTGGGAGGTTGAGGCTGGTGGATTGTTTGACCTCAGAGCTGCAGTGGATGATGCTGATCGCACAAGTTAAGAAATGTCAGCGTATACATAGTTTCAGAAAGATTCCTGTAACAGTCAATATTTGTTGTTTTTACCAAACCAATGATCATCATTTCAATTCACAACAAAGGTGATCTCAAGTCTCCATCAATTCCGAGGTTTGTGCATTAACTCAAAATGGTTCCCATCTTGAATCTCAGACTGCTATCAGAACATAGACATTGGATCCACTTTAAATGGACCAGAGATTGTTTCTTATCATAGTCTGTTTCGTTTGGACATGTGTCAAA
This sequence comes from Cololabis saira, assembly GCF_033807715.1. Classification (NCBI taxonomy): domain Eukaryota; kingdom Metazoa; phylum Chordata; class Actinopteri; order Beloniformes; family Belonidae; genus Cololabis; species Cololabis saira. Next base: position 2,841,224 of record NC_084588.1, on the reverse strand, counting down.
CTCATCTCAAAAGAAAGATGAGTGTGAAACGTAACTGCCGTGTGCATTGGCGCACACCTGTAATGCAAGTTATTGGAAGGTTGAGGCTGGTGGATTGTTTGACCTCAGAGCTGCAGTGGACTATACCGATCGCACAAGTTAAGAAATGACAGCGTATACATAGTTTCAGAAAGATTCCTGTAACAGTCAATATTTGTTGTTTTTTCCAAAACAATGATCATCACAAAGAACGTTAATATTTGATGTAACTTGCAGTCATCAACATATCTTTGAAGCCTTGATGGCAGTGGTGGGATTTGAACCCACGCCTCTTCCGAGACTGGAGCCTAAATCCAGCGCCTTAGACCTCTCGGCCACACTACCACTTATGGATGTAAAAAAGCTGCTTTTTCTTTCCAGTTAATTTCCCTGTATTTTTCCGTTTTCATGTCAATTCACAACAAAGGTGATCTCAAGTCTCCATCCATTCATAGGATTGTGCATTAACTCAAAATGGTTCCCATCTTGAATCTCAGACTGCATTCAGAATATAGATATTTGATCCACTTTAAATGGACCAGAGATTGTTTCTTATCATAGTCTGCTTCGTTTGGACATGTGTCAAACTCATCTCAAAAGACGGATGAGTGTGAAACATAACTGCCGTGTGCATTGGCGCACGCCTGTAATCCAAGTTATTGGGAGGTTGAGGATGGTGGATTGTTTGAGCTCAGAGCTGCAGTGGACTATGCCGATCGCACAAGTTAAGAAATGACACCGTATACATAGTTTCAGAAAGATTCCTGTAACAGTCAATATTTGTTGTTTTTACCAAACCAATGATCATCATTTCAATTCACAACAAAGGTGATCTCAAGTCTCCATCAATTCCGAGGTTTGTGCATTAACTCAAAATGGTTCCCATCTTGAATCTCAGACTGCTATCAGAACATAGACATTGGATCCACTTTAAATGGACCAGAGATTGTTTCTTATCATAGTCTGCTTCGTTTGGACATGTGTCAAACTCATCTCAAAAGACAGATGAGTGTGAAACGTAACTGCCGTGTGCATTGGCGCACACCTGTAATCCAAGTTATTGGAAGGTTGAGGATGGTGGATTGTTTGAGCTCAGAGCTGCAGTGGACTATGCCAATCGCACAAGTTAAGAAATGACAGCGTATACATCCACTATAGGTTTTGTGCATTAACTCAAAATGGTTCCCATCTTGAATCTCAGACTGCTATCGGAACATAGACATTTGATCCACTTTAAATGGACCAGAGATTGTTTCTTATCATAGTCTGCTTCTTTTGGACGTGTGTCAAACTCATCTCAAAAGACCAATGACTGAACCGTACCTGCCGTGTGCATTGGCACACACCTGTAATGCAAGTTATTGGAAGGTTGAGGCTGGTGGATTGTTTGACCTCAGAGCTGCAGTGGACTATGCCGATCGCACAAGTTAAGAAATGACAGCTTATACATAGTTTCAGAAAGATTCCTGTAACAGTAAATATTTTTTGTTTTGTCCAAAACCATGATCATCACAAAGAAAGCTTAGCATTTGATTGTAACATATAGTCATCAAGATATCTTTAAAGCCTTGATGGCAGTGGTGGGATTTGAACCCACGCCTCTTCCGAGACTGGAGCCTTAATCCAGCGCCTTAGACCGCTCGGCCACACTACCACTTATGGATGGAAAAAAACTGATTTTTCTTTGCAGTTAATTTCCCTGTACTTTTCCGTTTTCATGTCAATTCACAACAAAGGTGATCTCAAGTCTCCATCCATTCATAGGATTGTGCATTAACTCAAAATGGTTCCCATCTTGAATCTCAGACTGCATTCAGAATATAGATATTTGATCCACTTTAAATGGACCAGAGATTGTTTCTTATCATAGTCTGCTTCGTTTGGACATGTGTCAAACTCATCTCAAAAGACCGATGAGTGTGAAACGTAACTGCCGTGTGCATTGGCGCACGCCTGTAATCCAAGTTATTGGAAGGTTGAGGATGGTGGATTGTTTGAGCTCAGAGCTGCAGTGGACTATGCCGATCGCACAAGTTAAGAAATTACAGCGTATACATCCACTATAGGTTTTGTGCATTAACTCAAAATGGTTCCCATCTTGAATCTCAGACTGCTATCAGAACATAGACATTTGATCCACTTTAAATGGACCAGAGATTGTTTCTTATCATAGTCTGCTTCCTTTGGACGTGTGTCAAACTCATCTCAAAAGACCAATGACTGAACCGTACCTGCCGTGTGCATTGGCACACACCTGTAATGCAAGTTATTGGAAGGTTGAGGCTGGTGGATTGTTTGACCTCAGAGCTGCAGTGGACTATGCCGATTGCACAAGTTAAGAAATGACAGCGTATACATAGTTTCAGAAAGATTCCTGTAACAGTAAATATTTGTTGTTTTTTCCAAAACAATGATCATCACAAAGAAAGCTTAGCATCTGATTGTAACATATAGTCATCAACATATCTTTAAAGCCTTGATGGCAGTGGTGGGATTTGAACCCACGCCTCTTCCGAGACTGGAGCCTTAATCCAGCGCCTTAGACCGCTCGGCCACACTACCACTTATGGATGGAAAAAATCTGCTTTTTCTTTGCAGTTAATTTCCCTGTACTTTTCCGTTTTCATGTCAATTCACAACAAAGGTGATCTCAAGTCTCCATCAATTCCGAGGTTTGTGCATTAACTCAAAATGGTTCCCATCTTGAATCTCAGACTGCAATCAGAACATAGATATTTGATCCACTTTAAATGGACCAGAGATTGTTTCTTATCATAGTCTGCTTCGTTTGGACATGTGTCAAACTCATCTCAAAAGACCGATGAGTGTGAAACGTAACTGCCGTGTGCATTGGCGCACGCCTGTAATCCAAGTTATTGGAAGGTTGAGGATGGTGGATTGTTTGAGCTCAGAGCTGCAGTGGACTATGCCGATCGCACAAGTTAAGAAATGACAGCGTATACATCCACTATAGGTTTTGTGCATTAACTCAAAATGGTTCCCATCTTGAATCTCAGACTGCTATCAGAACATAGACATTTGATCCACTTTAAATGGACCAGAGATTGTTTCTTATCATAGTCTGCTTCCTTTGGACGTGTGTCAAACTCATCTCAAAAGACCAATGACTGAACCGTACCTGCCGTGTGCATTGGCACACACCTGTAATGCAAGTTATTGGAAGGTTGAGGCTGGTGGATTGTTTGACCTCAGAGCTGCAGTGGACTATGCCGATTGCACAAGTTAAGAAATGACAGCGTATACATAGTTTCAGAAAGATTCCTGTAACAGTAAATATTTGTTGTTTTTTCCAAAACAATGATCATCACAAAGAAAGCTTAGCATTTGATTGTAACATATAGTCATCAACATATCTTTAAAGCCTTGATGGCAGTGGTGGGATTTGAACCCACGCCTCTTCCGAGACTGGAGCCTTAATCCAGCACCTTAGACCGCTCGGCCACACTACCACTTACGGATGGAAAAAATCTGCTTTTTCTTTGGAGTTAATTTCCCTGTACTTTTCCGTTTTCATGTCAATTCACAACAAAGGTGATCTCAAGTCTCCATCAATTCCGAGGTTTGTGCATTAACTCAAAATGGTTCCCATCTTGAATCTCAGACTGCAATCAGAACATAGATATTTGATCCACTTTAAATGGACCAGAGATTGTTTCTTATCATAGTCTGCTTCCTTTGGACGTGTGTCAAACTCATCTCAAAAGACCAATGACTGAACCGTACCTGCCGTGTGCATTGGCACACACCTGTAATGCAAGTTATTGGAAGGTTGAGGCTGGTGGATTGTTTGACCTCAGAGCTGCAGTGGACTATGCCGATCGCACAAGTTAAGAAATGACAGCGTATACATAGTTTCAGAAAGATTCCTGTAACAGTAAATATTTGTTGTTTTTTCCAAAACACTGATCATCACAAAGAAAGCTTAGCATTTGATTGTAACATATAGTCATCAACATATCTTTAAAGCCTTGATGGCAGTGGTGGGATTTGAACCCACGCCTCTTCCGAGACTGGAGCCTTAATCCAGCGCCTTAGACCGCTCGGCCACACTACCACTTATGGATGGAAAAAATCTGCTTTTTCTTTGCAGTTAATTTCCCTGTACTTTTCCGTTTTCATGTCAATTCACAACAAAGGTGATCTCAAGTCTCCATCAATTCTGAGGTTTGTGCATTAACTCAAAATAGTTCCCATCTTGAATCTCAGACTGCAATCAGAACATAGATATTTGATCCACTTTAAATGGACCAGAGATTGTTTCTTATCATAGTCTGCTTCGTTTGGACATGTGTCAAACTCATCTCAAAAGACCGATGAGTGTGAAACGTAACTGCCGTGTGCATTGGCGCACGCCTGTAATCCAAGTTATTGGAAGGTTGAGGATGGTGGATTGTTTGAGCTCAGAGCTGCAGTGGACTATGCCGATCGCACAAGTTAAGAAATGACAGCGTATTGATGAAGCATTTTGACCATTTGGCCCCCCTGCAGGGACACAACGACGCCTTGCAGATTGCTCAAGCCCCCCCTTATGCTCATAGACATGCGGGTTCCAGTTCCTGGGGACCCCTGCCGGGACATTGTCACGCAAGGTCCGGCGTTCTGCATCCCTGCCGAGACTTCCAGCCCCCACAGAGACAAAGAACATATACGGACTTCCTGATCACTGGGGTGGTCCCAAAGCTAAAAGTCCCACCTCTCTTACTGGGCTGGTTTATTCCTGTAACTTTTGTATAAAAACCCTTTGGACAAAGCAATTTGTGTCGACACACCAAATACAGACTCGATCTGCGATGGTCATGTCGACCGCCGGCTGAACTGATTAAAACTTCTCTATACCACGAGCGGACTTCTGAACTGGTTTTTGATAAATTCCACAACAATTTTGGTGCAGGTGACCCGGATTGACAATAAACCTTCGACGGAAACTCCTTTTCCAGACCAACGACACAACCAGCGACTCTATCTAAATTTTCAAAGGTAAGGGATCCATTTAAATCCCAAATTATTGTTTCTGGGCTGTTGTCGAAAGTCTGTGAACTGGAGTGCCAGAGAAAGTTGACGTTATCCTTAAATTTAGGTAAGTCCGCTGTGTGGTTGTGAAGGTTATATTTTTTATTATTATTTTGTGTTATTGGGAAGGTTATTGTAGAGATGTTTTAGGAATGCTGACAATTTCATAACACTTGAATTTGATTGTGTTGTGAGAATGTTCTGCTTCTCCTGCCTTAAGAATCTGACTCGCTCTTCTAAAAAAAAAAGGTTTAATATCTCGGGTAACATTAAAGAGAGAAATGGCCAAGAGCGCCATGGTTGGTCTGGTACCAATAAAAAGATAGTCCAGGGGGACTATTCTTATGCATATGCAGGACGTGGGGTCCGTAAGTGTTGGAACATTGATATATTTGTGAGAAATAGACATACTGTATGTAGAGAAACTGCCCTTTTATTTTATAAGTGGGGATGACACGCTCTCCCCAAAATGGAGTATATTTCATTTCTGCAAGAATCGACTCGCTCTTCTTTGCATCAACAGGAATGATTTATATGCTCAGGTAGACTGATAGTTGGAAAGTTTTTGGGAAGTTTTTCAGTTCTTTAAATACATGTATGGTAATCACGGTACCGATAGTTTTATTTGTTAGTTTTGTTTGTTACTTAGTTAGTATTAAATATTGTTAAAATAACTAAAAAGCACTTCAAACTCCCTCAGATTTTTGGAGGGATGAAGGTAGACGCCGTAATGCAGAATCTCAAATAGCTTCGCTTACTGATCAAAATAAAAAGCTGATGGCTAGAAGGATTTAAAAACACAACGCAGACGAAAAAGAAATTAGAGAACCAGTTAAATGATAAAATCAAAACTTTTATCCGGTGAAACTGATTAAAGAATCAAATGACGATGACACTTCTGATGACGACTGGATTTTACAAAAATCCAAGATCTGTTGCCTACAAAATTTGGAGCCAAATAATGGTAAGAGATTTTAAATTAATAAACAAAATGGCTAGAGGAAACAGCGGTTAAACTAACTTTGCCACATGATTTGAAAAGTAAAGTACTTGATGCGCAAAGTACTTGATGCTTGTAGAATTCCCTTTTAATCCCACAGCTGTTGCCAAAATCACACCAGAGCAAGCTCAGACCTTTTTTCACAGTATTTATTGCCTTAACAGTTCAAAGGGAAAATTGATAATCCCAGGGAACTTTATGCTAAAACAATTTTGACAGCAAAAGAGAATTGTGGTCTGTCACGAGATCAGATTGATGGATTCCCTCCAGGGTACATGCAAAATATATATTTGCTAATTGCCCTCCACAAAGGGTAGGCCTGGATAACGCAAAAAAAAGAATCTGAAATGTATGAAAATACTAATGTCTTTTTCAAAAGTGTTTCCTACACAGGTTGAGCGCTGAGAGGAGGCGCAGAGGAAACAGCCAATGATCGGCTCCCCTTGGGGTGAGCCAAATCAGAACATCCCAATTTACATAATCTTATCCTGCCTATGGTAAAATTCATCATGTAAGTGCATGGAAATCTGTCTGTGGCCTACTATAACGTCTCTGAATGCATGTATAACTAATCTCTAACTAGAGGTGTCAAGTAACGAAGTACAAATACCTCATTACCTTACTTAAGTAGAACTTTTGGTTGTGTATGCTTCACTGGAGTAATTATTTTTCAGACGGTTTTTACTTTTACTCCTTACATTTTCACGCAATTATCTTTACTTTTTACTCCTTACGTTTTAAAAAACAGCCTTACTCTATTTCATTTCGGCCTTTAAAAAAACTATCCAGTTAAATTGTGCCATCCGGATAGAGTGAATTTGGTTGTGGTTGGATGAGAAGTATAAACATATTTGGTTTGTACGTGTCTGGTCTCTGAAACACATGTTAATGCTCAATAGTACACATATATGGTTCTTTAATATATTTGCATTATACTAAGATGCATTCATTTTCAATGGCTTTTAGCCTTAATGGTTTTTCCCCGCTTATATTACTTTTACTTTTATACTTTAAGTACTTTTGAAACCAGTACTTTATACTTTTACTAGAAAAAAAAAATGTATATATAATAAATTTTGAGTTGATACTTCAACTTCTACAGGAGTATTTTTGAACTCTAATATCTATACTTCTACCTGAGTAATGAATGTGAATACTTTTGACACCTCTGTCTTTAACACTCGTCCTGACCTTTCCTGTTTTCCTCACTGACGGCTCTGCTTATAAAAATGGAATACCATACGCAGGTTATACAATTTGTGATAATTCTTAATTGTTGAAAGCGCCCCCCTCTCCAGCTCCACCCAAGTAGATGAAACTATATACTGATCAAAAGGTAAAACTGTTACAATCTATACAGATTCCAGATATGCTTTTGGTTGTGTATATTGTATTTTATAGATTTTATATATTGTGGGCGAACCGAGCATTTATCTCATCCTCGGAGATAAATGTGGTTAATTGATTGGTGAACTGTTACAAGCCTGTCAACTACCTTCATCTATTGCTTTGTTAAATGTGAAGCCCACACCCAGTCCAACCCTGTTTTCACTAGGCAATGCTTCAGCTGACCATGCAGCAAAAGAAACTGCCAAATTTGGCTTACCTGTCTATGTAAAACTTTGCCCTTCTATACCCACTAACGACCTGGTTTCTCCTAATGATGTAGCTCTCCTACAAGAAGACTACTGAGGTGAAGGAAAAACGGATTGTAGCATTCCCATGGTTGTAAAAATGTAAATAATTTGTGGGTCAGCAACGACGGCCGCGTTGTTGCACCCACATCCTTGTACCCGTGATAGCTGATGAGCAAAAGGGGGAATGTGTCAGATAGTGTTGAAAGACTGATAAGCTCCAAGATTTGCATCCTATAAAAATATTGCAAACATTATCAACACTTCCCCCCACCGTGATTTTTTTTTGAAGCTCTGCAAATAGACATTATGTGAGGGATATGAAATTATTCTTGTATGAAAATGTTCATGTATGAAAATGTTTTTGTATGTGCAGAGAATTTTAAACTGGACTTAAATGGACAATGTTGACACCTGTTAACACCCATTAGGAAGCACAAAACTCACGCTTCATGAAAGGATTATGGGTAGACCTATGACCATACCAAGCAATTCAGTTCTGTATATATGAAGAAGATGGACTTCCATGCCATGGATGAATCCATGATATCATTCTGTTGTACTCTAAACTTTTGCTGTCCAGTCAATCCACAGACAAGTAAAAGCTGTCCAGTCTCCTCCTAGTGACAAACCGTGCCATAACCTCCAACCCGGCAACTGGGTCTGTGTCAGGGAGTTCCGACGGAAAAACGCCCTGAAACCTCGCTGGTCTAAACCTCAACACGTCCTGCTCACCACCAACACCGCCGTCAAGTGTGAGGGGCGTCTAACCTGGTTCCACGCATCCCACTGCAAGAACACAACTCCTCGACCATGCAGCGGAAACCAGCCGATTCCTTCTTCTTCCTGCCCGGAAGTAGCTGAGCTCCAGCACCTGGGACCTCTGCAGAGGAGCAGGGGAGCAGGGGAGCAGGGGAGCAGGGGAGCAAAGGAGCAGCACAGGCCAAACTGTGACTCCACATGCTCTCCTTCTGAAGAACCGCTTGTTAAGCCTAAAACCAGCCAAAATCCACTATTATAGCTACCTTGCTACAATGGTTAATCGCTGTTCCATACCTCTACCAAAGGATGTTTACTGGATTTGTGGCGTGAAGGCTTGTGAATATCTTCCAAACGGTTGGTCTGGAATATGTGGTCTGGGCCATGCGGTACCAGCCATGAGAATCGTTCACATTGTTAGAAGAGAATTGTACACACACACACAAACACCATGGACAAGATTTTTTGGTGCCCTCGTTCCAAATTACGGAGTCATGGCAGCTTTGGAACAGATAAGAGATTTATCCCATGCAGTTGAAGATTAGCCAACACCACTGCAAAAGACATGCCTATGCTCTCACAAGAAATGACTGCTTTAGGGATGATGGATTTATTAGCTTCTCAAGGGGGAACTTGTGCTGTCATTAAAACTGAATGTTGTACATTTATACCCGCAATACCACAGTCCAAGAAATAACGCATCACTTGAAAGATATTGCCAAAATGTTACATACACCTGTCATAAGTAGTTTGTTTCATTGGTTTAAAGAACAGTTAGGACACGTTGGTTACTTGATTTTTGAATTTGCTTTGTTGGCTTGTTGTTATTTGGTTTCCGACCACATGTCTAAGGTTTACTTGCAAACATATGTATCACTCAAACTATTACTAAAATGATGTACTCCACTGTAAAAAAAAAAAAAAAAAAAAAAAAAAATTGTGAATTGATGAAGCATTTTGACCATTTGGCCCCCCTGCAGGGACACAACGACGCCTTGCAGATTGCTCAAGCCCCCCCTTATGCTCATAGACATGCGGGTTCCAGTTCCTGGGGACCCCTGCCGGGACATTGTCACGCAAGGTCCGGCGTTCTGCATCCCTGCCGAGACTTCCAGCCCCCACAGAGACAAAGAACATATACGGACTTCCTGATCACTGGGGTGGTCCCAAAGCTAAAAGTCCCACCTCTCTTACTGGGCTGGTTTATTCCTGTAACTTTTGTATAAAAACCCTTTGGACAAAGCAATTTGTGTCGACACACCAAATACAGACTCGATCTGCGATGGTCATGTCGACCGCCGGCTGAACTGATTAAAACCTCTCTATACCACGAGCGGACTTCTGAACTGGTTTTTGATAAATTCCACAACAGTATACATCCACTATAGGTTTTGTGCATTAACTCAAAATGGTTCCCATCTTGAATCTCAGACTGCTATCAGAACATAGACATTTGATCCACTTTAAATGGACCAGAGATTGTTTCTTATCATAGTCTGCTTCCTTTGGACGTGTGTCAAACTCATCTCAAAAGACCAATGACTGAACCGTACCTGCCGTGTGCATATGCACACACCTGTAATGCAAGTTATTGGAAGGTTGAGGCTGGTGGATTGTTTGACCTCAGAGCTGCAGTGGACTATGCCGATCGCACAAGTTAAGAAATGACAGCGTATACATAGTGTCAGAAAGATTCCTGTAACAGTAAATATTTGTTGTTTTTTCCAAAACAATGATCATCACAAAGAAAGCTTAGCATTTGATTGTAACATATAGTCATCAACATATCTTTAAAGCCTTGATGGCAGTGGTGGGATTTGAACACACGCCTCTTCCGAGACTGGAGCCTTAATCCAGCGCCTTAGACCGCTCGGCCACACTACCACTTATGGATGGAAAAAATCTGCTTTTTCTTTGCAGTTAATTTCCCTGTACTTTTCCGTTTTCATGTCAATTCACAACAAAGGTGATCTCAAGTCTCCATCAATTCTGAGGTTTGTGCATTAACTCAAAATGGTTCCCATCTTGAATCTCAGACTGCAATCAGAACATAGATATTTGATCCACTTTAAATGGACCAGAGATTGTTTCTTATCATAGTCTGCTTCGTTTGGACATGTGTCAAACTCATCTCAAAAGACCGATGAGTGTGAAACGTAACTGCCGTGTGCATTGGCGCACGCCTGTAATCCAAGTTATTGGAAGGTTGAGGATGGTGGATTGTTTGAGCTCAGAGCTGCAGTGGACTATGCCGATCGCACAAGTTAAGAAATGACAGCGTATACATCCACTATAGGTTTTGTGCATTAACTCAAAATGGTTCCCATCTTGAATCTCAGACTGCTATCAGAACATAGACATTTGATCCACTTTAAATGGACCAGAGATTGTTTCTTATCATAGTCTGCTTCCTTTGGACGTGTGTCAAACTCATCTCAAAAGACCAATGACTGAACCGTACCTGCCGTGTGCATTGGCACACACCTGTAATGCAAGTTATTGGAAGGTTGAGGCTGGTGGATTGTTTGACCTCAGAGCTGCAGTGGACTATGCCGATCGCACAAGTTAAGAAATGACAGCGTATACATAGTTTCAGAAAGATTCCTGTAACAGTAAATATTTGTTGTTTTTTCCAAAACAATGATCATCACAAAGAAAGCTTAGCATTTGATTGTAACATATAGTCATCAACATATCTTTAAAGCCTTGATGGCAGTGGTGGGATTCGAACCCACGCCTCTTCCGAGACTGGAGCCTTAATCCAGCGCCTTAGACCGCTCGGCCACACTACCACTTATGGATGGAAAAAAACTGCTTTTTCTTTGCAGTTAATTTCCCTGTACTTTTCCGTTTTCATGTCAATTCACAACAAAGGTGATCTCAAGTCTCCATCCATTCATAGGATTGTGCATTAACTCAAAATGGTTCCCATCTTGAATCTCAGACTGCATTCAGAATATAGATATTTGATCCACTTTAAATGGACCAGACATTGTTTCTTATCATAGTCTGCTTCGTTTGGACATGTGTCAAACTCATCTCAAAAGACCGATGAGTGTGAAACGTAACTGCCGTGTGCATTGGCGCACGCCTGTAATCCAAGTTATTGGAAGGTTGAGGATGGTGGATTGTTTGAGCTCAGAGCTGCAGTGGACTATGCCGATCGCACAAGTTAAGAAATGACAGCGTATACATCCACTATAGGTTTTGTGCATTAACTCAAAATGGTTCCCATCTTGAATCTCAGACTGCTATCAGAACATAGACATTTGATCCACTTTAAATGGACCAGAGATTGTTTCTTATCATAGTCTGCTTCCTTTGGACGTGTGTCAAACTCATCTCAAAAGACCAATGACTGAACCGTACCTGCCGTGTGCATTGGCACACACCTGTAATGCAAGTTATTGGAAGGTTGAGGCTGGTGGATTGTTTGACCTCAGAGCTGCAGTGGACTATGCCGATCGCACAAGTTAAGAAATGACAGCGTATACATAGTTTCAGAAAGATTCCTGTAACAGTAAATATTTGTTGTTTTTTCCAAAACAATGATCATCACAAAGAAAGCTTAGCATTTGATTGTAACATATAGTCATCAACATATCTTTAAAGCCTTGATGGCAGTGGTGGGATTTGAACCCACGCCTCTTCCGAGACTGGAGCCTTAATCCAGCGCCTTAGACCGCTCGGCCACACTACCACTTATGGATGGAAAAAATCTGCTTTTTCTTTGCAGTTAATTTCCCTGTACTTTTCCGTTTTCATGTCAATTCACAACAAAGGTGATCTCAAGTCTCCATCAATTCCGAGGTTTGTGCATTAACTCAAAATGGTTCCCATCTTGAATCTCAGACTGCAATCAGAACATAGATATTTGATCCACTTTAAATGGACCAGAGATTGTTTCTTATCATAGTCTGCTTCGTTTGGACATGTGTCAAACTCATCTCAAAAGACCGATGAGTGTGAAACGTAACTGCCGTGTGCATTGGCGCACGCCTGTAATCCAAGTTATTGGAAGGTTGAGGATGGTGGATTGTTTGAGCTCAGAGCTGCAGTGGACTATGCCTATCGCACAAGTTAAGAAATGACAGCGTATACATCCACTATAGGTTTTGTGCATTAACTCAAAATGGTTCCCATCTTGAATCTCAGACTGCTATCAGAACATAGACATTTGATCCACTTTAAATGGACCAGAGATTGTTTCTTATCATAGTCTGCTTCCTTTGGACGTGTGTCAAACTCATCTCAAAAGACCAATGACTGAACCGTACCTGCCGTGTGCATTGGCACACACCTGTAATGCAAGTTATTGGAAGGTTGAGGCTGGTGGATTGTTTGACCTCAGAGCTGCAGTGGACTATGCCGATCGCACAAGTTAAGAAATGACAGCGTATACATAGTTTCAGAAAGATTCCTGTAACAGTAAATATTTGTTGTTTTTTCCAAAACAATGATCATCACAAAGAAAGCTTAGCATTTGATTGTAACATATAGTCATCAACATATCTTTAAAGCCTTGATGGCAGTGGTGGGATTTGAACCCACGCCTCTTCCGAGACTGGAGCCTTAATCCAGCGCCTTAGACCGCTCGGCCACACTACCACTTATGGATGGAAAAAATCTGCTTTTTCTTTGCAGTTAATTTCCCTGTACGTTTCCGTTTTCATGTCAATTCACAACAAAGGTGATCTCAAGTCTCCATCAATTCCGAGGTTTGTGCATTAACTCAAAATGGTTCCCATCTTGAATCTCAGACTGCAATCAGAACATAGACATGTGATCCACTTTAAATGGACCAGAGATTGTTTCTTATCATAGTCTGCTTCGTTAGGACATGTGTCAAACTCATCTCAAAAGACAGATGAGTGTGAAACGTCCATGCCGTGTGCATTGGCGCACGCCTGTAATCCAAGTTATTGGGAGGTTGAGGATGGTGGATTGTTTGAGCTCAGAGCTGCAGTGGACTATGCCGATCGCACAAGTTAAGAAATGACACCGTATACATAGTTTCAGAAAGGTTCCTGTAACAGTCAATGGCCGGGTTTCCCAGATCAGTTAAGTAGTTCTTAACAGCGAAAGACTTCTTTCAAACCTTCTTAAGGAGCCTGTAAAAGAAAATCGCGTTTCCCAGAGTCGCTCTTAGCTTAAGTATCTCTTTCATTAAGAAGGAAATGAAAGATGCTGCTGACCCAGTCTTTACAACCATCTTAGTGAACAAAGACTCACAGATCCAGCCGCGTCAGGCAAATCAATATTACACCAAGCAATGAGATATTAAAACAATGCACCCCGCACAAATTTTGATCTATTTTATACTTTAGATTTATATTGTTTAGCATTTATTGGTGACAGCAAAGGGGGAAAAAAAAGAAAAATAAGGAATAACAAGTGTGTTCCTGTATATGCTTTATGCATTACGCACAAATAAAACGATCATCATGAATATCATTTATTTGATAATTTGGCTGCTATACAGCATGTTCTCGCTGCAAATCAACCGCGTCGCCGTGCGCGAAGCAGAACTGTTTTTATGAACGCATTCGTGCGTCAGCACTTCATCCCCTGGACGTGCTGTCGGACCGGGCTGTCCAGGCACCGACCCCGATCCTCCTGCCCGAGCCCGAGCCCGAGCGCACCTATGTGATGACAGGGAAGCAGCAGCCGAAGAACGGGATCCTTTAATGAATCGTTCATTACAGTCTCAAATATAATCAATGGTGTCGGTTTATATTAAAGAATCTTTTTGCCCAGAAGAAAAAAGAGCGAAGACAACGACCCATAACTATTTTCTTCTCTTGAAAAAACCCACCTGCACCGCGGGGTTTAGGATAAAAATACGCTACAGCGCGAGTCGGGATGCAGCAGCATCAGAAGAGCAGTGGAATACGTGCGTGGCGGGGATGATCTCTGCAATCTGAAGCCCTCTATAATTGTAAAAAGAATTTCACTTATCACGGGTTCTTTTTGGAACATAACCCCTGCGAAAAACCAGGGATTGCTGTAATTCCACGTTGCGATTTGCGAGACTCGCCTTCTCTTGGCTCTTGACCGTCATGTTTTTGAACGCACACACACGCCCACCACGTTTCCTCCCGGTCTCTGTGTGTGGGGAAAAAAAGCCTCACTGTAGCCAGAAATAACGGAGTAACGCACCGTTTGGATGAAAAAGGGTCATTGAATTATATTTATCATCTTAATTTTTCATTATAACGCACAGGCAGCAGGCAATTAGTGCGTTAGGTAGCAGTGCTGCGTGTAAAAATGCGCTGATAGTGATCGGTGATCGATTTGCCTGGCATCGATTGATTTGGTTTCAGAACCGGACAGCTGCTCCAAAGAGCTTCTGAAAGAGCGAAACTAAAGAACGGTGTTAAGAAGTCATCTGGGAAACACCCGTATCTTAGGGTTCTCTCTTAAGTGAAACCTTCTTTGAACCTCTCTTAAGTCCTTAAGAGAGGTCGGATCTGGGAAACCCGGCCAATATTTGTTGTTTTTACCAAACCAATGATCATCATGTCAATTCACAACAAAGGTGATCTCAAGTCTCCATCAATTCTGAGGTTTGTGCATTAACTCAAAATGGTTCCCATCTTGAATCTCAGACTGCTATCAGAACATAGACATTGGATCCACTTTAAATGGACCAGAGATTGTTTCTTATCATAGTCTGTTTCGTTTGGACATGTGTCAAACTCATCTCAAAAGACAGATGAGTGTGAAACGTACCTGCCGTGTGCATTGGCGCACGCCTGTAATCCAAGTTATTGGGAATGTTGAAGCTGGTGGATTATTTGAGCTCAGCAACTCTGAGCTGCAGTGGACTATGCTGATCGCACAAGTTAAGAAATGACAACATATACATAGTTTCAGAAATATTCCTGTAACAGTCAATGGCCGGGTTTCCCAGATCAGTTAAGTAGTTCTTAACAGCGAAAGACTTCTTTCAAACCTTCTTAAGGAGCCTGTGAAAGAAAATCGCGTTTCCCAGAGTCGCTCTTAGCTTAAGTATCTCTTTCATTAAGAAGGAAATGAAAGATGCTGCTGACCCAGTCTTTACAACCATCTTAGTGAACAAAGACTCACAGATCCAGCCGCGTCAGGCAAAACAATATCACACCAAGCAATGAGATATTAAAACAATGCACCCCGCACAAGTTTTGATCTATTTTATACTTTAGATTTATATTGTTTAGCATTTATTGGTGACAGCAAAGGGGAAAAAAAAAAGAAAAATAAGGAATAACAAGTGTGTTCCTGTATATGCTTTATGCATTACGCACAAATAAAACGATCATCATGAATATCATGTATTTGATAATTTGGCTGCTATACAGCATGTTCTCGCTGCAAATCAACCGCGTCACCGTGCGCGAAGCAGAACTGTTTTCATGAACGCATTCGTGCGTCAGCACTTCAGTCCTCTGGACGTGCTGTCGGACCGCGCTGTCCAGGCAGCCGGGACACCGATCCTCCTGCGCCGCGCCCGAGCGCATCTATGTGATGACAGGGAAGCAGCAGCTGATCAACGGGATCCTTTGATGAATCGTTCATTACAGTCTCAAATATAATCAATGGTGTCGGTTTATATTAAAGAATCTTTTTTCCCAGAAGAAAAAAGAGCGAAGACAACGACCCATAACTATTTTCTTCTCTTGAAAAAACCCACCTGCACCGCGGCTTTAGGAGGAAAAGACGCTACAGAGTCGGGATGCAGCAGCATCAGAAGAGCAGGAATACGTGCGTGGCGGGGATGATCTCTGCAATCTGAAGCCCTCTATAATTGTAAAAAGAATTTCACTTATCACGGGTTCTTTTTGGAACATAACCCCTGCGAAAAACCAGGGATTGCTGTAATTCCACGTTGCGATTTGCGAAACTCGCCTTCTCTTGGCTCATGTTTTTGAACGCACACACACGCCCACCACGTTTCCTCCCGGTTTCTGCGTGTGGGGAAAAAAAGCCTCACTGTAGCCAGAAATAACGGAGTAACGCACCGTTTGGATGAAAAAAGGGTCATTGAATTATATTTATCATCTTAATTTTTCATTATAACGCACAGGCAGCAGGGAATTAGTGCGTTAGGTAGCAGTTCTGCGTGTGAAAATGCGCTGATAGTGATCGGTGATCGATTTGCCTGGCATCGATTGATTTGGTTTCAGAACCGTACAGCTGCTCCAAAGAGCTTCTGAAAGAGCGAAACTAAAGAACGGTGTTAAGAAGTCATCTGGGAAACACCCATATCTTAGGGTTCTCTCTTAGTTGAAACCTTCTTTGAACCTCTCTTAAATCCTTAAGAGAGGTTGGATCTGGGAAACCCGGCCAATATTTGTTGTTTTTACCAAACCAATGATCATCACAAAGAAAGCTTAGTATTTGATGTAACATGTAGTCATCAACATATCTTTGAAGCCTTGATGGCAGTGGTGGGATTTGAACCCACGCCTCTTCCGAGACTGGAGCCTAAATCCAGCGCTCAAGAGATTGTTTCTTATCATAGTCTGCTTCTTTTGGACATGTGTCAAACTCATCTCAAAAGACCGATGAGTGTGAAACGTAACTGCCGTGTGCATTGGCGCACGCCTGTAATCCAAGTTATTGGAAGGTTGAGGATGGTGGATTGTTTGAGCTCAGAGCTGCAGTGGACTATGCCGATCGCACAAGTTAAGAAATGACAGTGTATACATCCACTATAGGTTTTGTGCATTAACTCAAAATGATACCCATCTTGAATATCAGACTGCTATCAGAACATAGACATTTGATCCACTTTAAATGGACCAGAGATTGTTTCTTATCATAGTCTGCTTCGTTTGGACATGTGTCAAACTCATCTCAAAAGACAGATGAGTGTGAAATGTACCTGCTGTGTGCATTGGCGCACGCCTGTAATCCAAGTTATTGGGAATGTTGAAGCTGGTGGATTATTTGAGCTCAGCAACTCTGAGCTGCAGTGGACTATGCTGATCGCACAAGTTAAGAAATGACAACATATACATAGTTTCAGAAAGATTCCTGTAACAGTCAATATTTGTTGTTTTTACCAAACCAATGATCATCACAAAGAAAGCTTAGTATTTGATGTAACATGTAGTCATCAACATATCTTTGAGGCCTTGATGGCAGTGGTGGGATTTGAACCCACGCCTCTTCCGAGACTGGAGCCTAAATCCAGCGCTCAAGAGATTGTTTCTTATCATAGTCTGCTTCTTTTGGACATGTGTCAAACTCATCTCAAAAGGCCGATAAGTGTGAAACGTAACTGCCGTGTGCATTGGCGCACACCTGTAATGCAAGTTATTGGAAGGTTGAGGATGGTGGATTGTTTGAGCTCAGAGCTGCAGTGGACTATGCCGATCACACAAGTTAAGAAATGACAGCGTATACATCCACTATAGGTTTTGTGCATTAACTCAAAATGATACCCATCTTGAATATCAGACTGCTATCAGAACATAGACATTTGATCCACTTTAAATGGACCAGAGATTGTTTCTTATCATAGTCTGCTTCGTTTGGACATGTGTCAAACTCATCTCAAAAGACAGATGAGTGTGAAATGTCCCTGCTGTGTGCATTGGCGCACGCCTGTAATCCAAGTTATTGGGAATGTTGAAGCTGGTGGATTATTTGAGCTCAGCAACTCTGAGCTGCAGTGGACTATGCTGATCGCACAAGTTAAGAAATGACAACATATACATAGTTTCAGAAAGATTCCTGTAACAGTCAATATTTGTTGTTTTTACCAAACCAATGATCATCACAAAGAAAGCTTAGTATTTGATGTAACATGTAGTCATCAACATATCTTTGAGGCCTTGATGGCAGTGGTGGGATTTGAACCCACGCCTCTTCCGAGACTGGAGCCTAAATCCAGCGCTCAAGAGATTGTTTCTTATCATAGTCTGCTTCTTTTGGACATGTGTCAAACTCATCTCAAAAGGCCGATAAGTGTGAAACGTAACTGCCGTGTGCATTGGCGCACACCTGTAATGCAAGTTATTGGAAGGTTGAGGATGGTGGATTGTTTGAGCTCAGAGCTGCAGTGGACTATGCCGATCGCACAAGTTAAGAAATGACAGCGTATACATAGTTTCAGAAAGATTCCTGTAACAGTAAATATTTGTTGTATTTGTTGTATTATTATTAGGGCCCGAGCACTTGCAGTGCGAAGGCCCTATTGTATCTGTAGGAATTATTAGGGCCCGAGCACCTTCAGTGCGAAGGCCCTATTGTATCTGTAGGAATTCTTCGCGTTATTATTTTTCTGACGAAAGGAGGGCCTTTTTGCCCCCCTAAACGTGCCCAAAAAGTCACCAAATTTTGCAGGCAAACCAGGCCTGGTGAAAAATTTGATATTTAATGGTTTGCATTAATGGGCGTGGCAAAATGGCTCAACAGCGCCCCCCGGAAAACTTTGTGCCTCAAGCCCCACGATACGGTTTGACGTACATGCACGAAAATCGGTACACACCTGTATCATGGCACAACTTAAAGAAAAGTCTCTTGGCGTCATGCCCGAAACCGAACAGGATGTCGGCCATTTTGAATTAATCGTGTCATTTTGGCGAAATTCATGCCATTCCTTCGGCAGTTAATACGGCCCGAACCGTAACGTGCCCCCAAGTGTGTTATACATCAAAATGTGCGACTCCATCCTCCGACACCACGCATTACTTTTCTCTTTCAAAAGCGTTACCGTGGCGATGCTAGACGCCAAAAAGCGCGCCCACCCGTCATCTGGTTGGTTCAGACAGAAAAAACTTTGCGCCTCAAGCCCCACAATACGGTGTGACGTACATGAACGAAAATCGGTTCACACCTGTATCATGTCTTTACTTAAAGAAAAGTCTCTTGGCGCCATGGCCGAAACCGAACAGGAAGTCGGCCATTTTGAACATTCTGAATTAATCGCGTAATTTTGGAGCAATATGAGCCATTCCTTCGAGAATTAATACGGCCCGAACCGTAACATGCACCCAGGTGTGTTATACATCAAAATGTGCGTCTCCATCCTGCGACTACGCGCATTACTTTTCTCTTTCAAAAGTGTTACCGTGGCGACGCTAGACGCCAACAAGCGCACCCCCCCTTCATCTGATTGGTCCATATTTGATAGTTCCCCAAAAGTCACCAAATTTTGCATGCAAGGCAGGCCTGGCGATAAATTTGATATTTCATGGTTTGTATTAATGGGCGTGGAAAAATGGCTCAACAGCGCCCCCCGGAAAACTTCGTGCCTCAAGCCCCACAATACGGTTTGACGTACATGCACAAAAATCGGTACACACCTGTATCATGTCGCAACTTAAAGAAAAGTCTCTTGGCGCCATGGCCAAAACCGAACAGGAAGTCGGCCATTTTGAATTAATTGTGTAATTTTGGTGCAATTTATGCCATTCTTTCGGCAATTAATACGGCCCGAACCGTAACGTGCACCCAGGTGTGTTATACATCAAAATGTGCGTCTTCATCTTGCGACTACGCGCATTACTTTTCTCTTTCAAAAGTGTTACCGTGGCGACGCTAGACGACAAAAAGCGTGCCCCCCTTCATCTGATTGGTCCATATTTGATAGTTCTCCAAAAGTCACCAAATTTTGCACGCAAGCCAGGCCTGGCGATAAATTTGATATTTCATGGTTTGCATTAATGGGCGTGGCCTAACGGCTCAACAGCGCCCCCTAGAATAATTTTCTCTGCCATAACTTTTGAAAGGTTTGACATAAAGAGTCGTGGGTGGTGTCATGGGACTCGGTATTGAGTCCTTGACCATAATTGGTGAAAATTAGCCCCGCCCCTTCTTCGGATTGGTTGTCCCGATTTTCTGCTATAACTTTTGAATGGTTTGACATAGAGAGTCGTGGGTGGTGTCATCAGATTCTGTATGGAGTCCTTGACCTTCCTTGGCCTGAATTAGCCCCGCCCCTTCTTCTGATTGGTTGTCCCTTTTTTCTGCTATATCTTTTGAATGGTTTGACATAGGAAGTCGTGGGTGGTGTCATTTCTGATATGCTTATGGGGGTGGTGGCCGTGAGTGCGAGGGCCCGTTCATCGCTGCTTGCAGCTTTAATTATGGGCATGCCAAGTAGTGGCATGACCATATTGCAATCGTCCAGAATGGCCCAAAAGGCAATGTTGCTAGCGTTTCGCTAACATGCTAAAGTCACAAAGGTCCCACTGCGCACCAGCGGGTGTAAAGCATGACCCCGCTCTGTTGTGGAAAAAAAAAATCCCCAAAAAATGAAACACGGCCGAGAAAACCTGAAAAATGAAGGCGTTAAATTAGTATCTAGAAAGGTTTCCCTTTTCTTATTATTATGGGCATGCCAAGTAGTGGCATGACCATATTGCAATCGTCCAGAATGGCCCAAAAGGCAATGTTGCTAGCGTTTCGCTAACATGCTAAAGTCACAAAGGTCCCACTGCGCACCAGCGGGTGTAAAGCATGACCCCGCTCTGTTGTGGAAAAAAAAAATCCCCAAAAAATGAAACACGGCCGAGAAAACCTGAAAAATGAAGGCGTTAAATTAGTATCTAGAAAGGTTTCCCTTTTCTTATTATTATTATTATTATTCTTATTCCGCACTTTTTTTCGTCCGTTAATGCGGCCCGAACCGCAACGTGCACCCATGCATGACATACATCGTTGGATGCGTCTCCATCTTGCCTCGATGGGCATTACTTTTCTCCGTAATAGGGGTTACCGTGGCAACGCTAGTTGCCAAAAAGCAAAAAAAAAAGGCGAAAATTCCCGCGCTTATTACTCGGCCGAACTTTATCGTAGAGACATCGTTCAAACTTTGAAACACTCGGCCCGATAGTCTTTAAAGGACCATACAACTTCATCATGCTAGTTATTACGGTTTTTGCGATATTTAACTTTCAATTTAAAAAAAAAATCACTTTTATTTTGGACGCTTGTTGCTAGGCAACGGTTTATCGTACAGACATCATTACAACATTGACCAACCCGGGACGCTTTGTACTGCAACATATTTTAGTCTTGTCATGCTTGCTATTACGGTTTTTGAGATATTCCACATTGTTCATTTTGATGCTAACGGAACTTCGGATGCTTGTTGCGCGGCAACGCGGTATCGCAGAGACTTGGTTCCAACGTTAAAAGACTCAGCTTCATGTGGACTACAACATACTGAGGTCTCATTACGCTGTCGTTTACAGCTTTTGAGATATTAAAGCCAAATTGTCCCATTCTATCCTATGGGGCTTGTTACCATGGCAACAAAAACCAATGCATTTGTATGGGGGACCATGTGAATAAACAATCTGTTAATGCTGCCCGAACCGGAATGTGCACCCATGCATGGCATATATCGTTGGATGCGTCTCCATCGTGCCTCGATGGGCATTAGTTTTCTCAGTCAAAAGTGTTACCGTGGCAACGCTAGATGCCATAAAGCAAAAAAAAAAGGCAAAAATTCAGACGCTTATTGCTCGGTCGAACTTTATCGTAGAGACATCGTTCAAACTTTCAAACACTCGGCCCGATTGGCACTAACGGGCCGTACAAGCTCATTATGCCAATTATTAAAATTTTTGCGATATTGACCTTTCATTTTTTTTTTTATTTCCATTTGACTTTGGACGCTTGTTGCTAGGCAACAGGTTATCGTAGAGACGTCGTACAAATGTTTCCCGACTCGGCACGCTGTGGACTTCAACATATTCAAATTTCATGAAGCTGGGATTTAAGGAAATTTTATGTCAAAATCCATGCCAAATGGCCCCATTCATTCGGATGGGATTTTTTACCACTGTGAAAAAAAAACTATCCATTGTCATTGTCTATCATGTAGCCTGAACCGCAACGTGCACCCATGCATGGCATACATCGTTAGATGCGTCTCCATGTTGCCTCGATGGGCATTACTTTTTTCAGTCAAAAGTGTCACCGTGGGGGGCGCTAGACACCAAAAAGCGCGCCCCATTTTTAACTATTGGGAGCACAGGAATGAATGCAATACAACCGTAAACACCTCAAATTGACATAGAACCACCCCAAACACAACCACTACAGCCCCAAACCAAAGCAGCAAGAGGGGTCGAATGGGCGGTAGGGCATGCCCATATCAAAATTTCATGAAATTTTCTAGTTCTTCTTCTTCTTCTTCTTCTTCTTCTTCTTCTTATTGTTCTGACAAAAAGAAAGGCCTTTTTGCCCCCCTAAACGTGCCCAAAAAGTCACCAAATTTTGCATGCAAGTCAGGCCTGGCGAAAAATTTGATATTTAATGGTTTGCATTAATGGGCGTGGCAAAATTGCTCAACAGCGCCCCCTTGAAAACTTTGTGCCTCAAGCCCCACAATGCGGTTTGTCGTACATGCACGAAAATCGGTACAGACCTGTATCATGGCGCAACTTAAAGAAAAGTCTCTGGGTGTCATGTCGAGAAACCGAACAGGAAGTCGGCCATTTTGAATTAATCGTGTCATTTTGGCGAAATTTATGCCTTCCTTCGGCAGTTAATACGGCCCGAACCGTAACGTGCCCCCAAGTGTGTTATACCTCAAAATGTGCGTCTCCATCCTCCGACACCACGCATTACTTTTCTCTTTCAAAAGCGTTACCGTGGCGACGCTAGACGCCAAAAAGCGTGCCCACCCTTCATCTGATTGGTTCAGACAGAAAAAACTTTGCGCCTCAAGCCCCATAATACGGTTTGACGTACATGAACGAAAATCGGTACACACCTGTATCATGTCGCAACTTAAAGAAAAGTCTCTTGGCGCCGTGGCCGAAACCGAACAGGAAGTCGGCCATTTTGAACATTCTGAATTAATCGCGTAATTTTGGAG
This sequence comes from Cololabis saira, assembly GCF_033807715.1. NCBI lineage: Eukaryota > Metazoa > Chordata > Actinopteri > Beloniformes > Belonidae > Cololabis > Cololabis saira. The sequence goes on along the minus strand of NC_084588.1, from coordinate 2,817,961 downwards.
CAATATATGCCATTCCTTCGAGAATTAATACGGCCTGAACCGTATCGTGAACCCAGATGTGTTATACATCAAAATGTGCGTCTCCATCCTGCGACTACACGCATTACTTTTCTCTTTCAAAAGTGTTACCGTGGCAACGCTAGACGCCAACAAGCGCACCCCCCCTTCATCTGATTGGTCCATATTTGATAGTTCCCCAAAAGGCACCAAATTTGGCATGCAAGCCAGGCCTGGCGATAAATTTAATATTTCATGGTTTGCATTAATGGGCGTGGCAAAATGGCTCAACAGCGCCCCCCGGAAAACTTTGTGCCTCAAGCCCCACAATACGGTTTGATGTACATGAACGAAAATCGGTACACACCTGTATCATGTCGCAACTTAAAGAAAAGTCTCTTGGCGCCGTGGCCGAAACCGAACAGGAAGTCGGCCATTTTGAACATTCTGAATTAATCGCGTAATTTTGGAGCAATATATGCCATTCCTTCGAGAATTAATACGGCCCGAACCGTATCGTGAACCCAGATGTGTTATACATCAAAATGTGCGTCTCCATCCTGCGACTACACGCATTACTTTTCTCTTTCAAAAGTGTTACCGTGGCGACGCTAGACGCCAACAAGCGCACCCCCCCTTCATCTGATTGGTCCATATTTGATAGTTCCCCAAAAGGCACCAAATTTGGCATGCAAGCCAGGCCTGGCGATAAATTTAATATTTCATGGTTTGCATTAATGGGCGTGGCAAAATGGCTCAACAGCGCCCCCCGGAAAACTTTGTGCCTCAAGCCCCACAATACGGTTTGATGTACATGAACGAAAATCGGTACACACCTGTATCATATCGCAACTTAAAGAAAAGTCTCTTGGCGCCGTGGCCGAAACCGAACAGGAAGTCGGCCATTTTGAACATTCTGAATTAATCGCGTAATTTTGGAGCAATATATGCCATTCCTTCGAGAATTAATACGGCCCGAACCGTATCGTGAACCCAGATGTGTTATACATCAAAATGTGCGTCTCCATCCTGCGACTACACGCATTACTTTTCTCTTTCAAAAGTGTTACCGTGGCGACGCTAGACGCCAACAAGCGCACCCCCCCTTCATCTGATTGGTCCATATTTGATAGTTCCCCAAAAGGCACCAAATTTGGCATGCAAGCCAGGCCTGGCGATAAATTTAATATTTCATGGTTTGCATTAATGGGCGTGGCAAAATGGCTCAACAGCGCCCCCCGGAAAACTTTGTGCCTCAAGCTCCACAATACGGTTTGATGTACATGCACGAAAATCACTACACACCTGTATCATGGCACAACTTAAAGAAAAGTCTCTTGGAGCCATGGCCGAAACCGAACAGGAAGTCGGCCATTTTGAAATCTGATTGGTCCATATTTGATAGTTCTCCAAAAGTCACCACATTTGGCATGCAAGACAGACTTGGCAATAAATTTGATATTTCATGGTTTGCATTAATGGGCGTGGCCTAACGGCTCAACAGCGCCCCCTAGAATACTTTTATCTGCCATAACTTTTGAATGGTTTGACATAGAGAGTCGTGGGTGGTGTCATCAGATTCGTTATGGAGTCCTTGAGCTTCGTTGGCCTTAATTAGCCCCGCCCCTTCTTCTGATTGGTTGTCCCTTTTTTCTGCTATAACTTTTTAATGGTTTTACATAGGAAGTCGTGGGTGGTGTCATGGGACTCTGTAATGAGTTCTTAAGCTTCGTTGGCCTTAATTAGCCCCGCCCCTTCTTCTGATTGGTTGTCCCGATTTTCTGCTATAACTTTGGAATGGTTTGACATAGAGAGTCGTGGGTGGTGTCATCAGGTTCTGTATGGAGTCCTTGACATTCATTGGCCTAAATTAGCCCCGCCCCTTCTTCTGATTGGTTGTCCCTTTTTTCTGCTATAACTTTTGAATGGTTTGACATAGGAAGTCGTGGGTGGTGTCATTTCTGATACTTATGGGGGGCGGTGGCCGTGAGTGCGAGGGCCCGTTCAGCTGCTTGCAGCTTTAATTAATATTTGTTATTTGTTTTTTCCAAAACCATGATCATCACAAAGAAAGCTTAGCATTTGATTGTGACATATAGTCATCAACATATCTTTGAAGCCTTGATGGCAGTGGTGGGATTTGAACCCACGCCTCTTCCGAGACTGGAGCCTTAATCCAGCGCCTTAGACCACTCGGCCACACTACCACTTATGGATGGGAAAAAACTGCTTTTTCTTTCCAGTTAATTTCCCTGTACATTTCCCGTTTTCATGTCAATTCACAACAAAGGTGATCTCAAGTCTCCATCCATTCCGAGGTTTGTGCATTAACTCAAAATGGTTCCCATCTTGAATCTCAGACTGCATTGAGAATATAGACATTTGATCCACTTTAAATGGACCAGAATTTTTTTCTTATCATAGTCTGCTTCTTTTGGACATGTGTCAAACTCATCTCAAAAGACGGATGAGTGTGAAACATAACTGCCGTGTGCATTGGCGCACGCGTGTAATCCAAGTTATTGGGAGGTTGAAGATGGTGGATTGTTTGACCTGAGCTGCAGTGGACTATGCCGATCGCACAAGTTAAGAAATGACACCGTATACATAGTTTCAGAAAGATTCCTGTAACAGTCAATATTTGTTGTTTTTACCAAACCAATGATCATCATGTCAATTCACAACAAAGGTGATCTCAAGTCTCCATCAATTCCGAGGTTTGTGCATTAACTCAAAATGGTTCCCATCTTGAATCTCAGACTGCTATCAGAACATAGACATTGGATCCACTTTAAATGGACCAGAGATTGTTTCTTATCATACTCTGCTTCGTTTGGACACGTGTCAAACTCATCTCAAAAGACAGATGAGTGTGAAATGTACCTGCCGTGTGCATTGGCGCACGCCTGTAATCCAAGTTATTGGGAATGTTGAAGCTGGTGGATTATTTGAGCTCAGCAACTCTGAGCTGCAGTGGACTATGCTGATCGCACAAGTTAAGAAAGGACAGCATATCCATAGTTTCAGAAAGATTCCTGTAACAGTCAATATTTGTTGTTTTTACCAAACCAATGATCATCACAAAGAAAGCTTAGTATTTGATGTAACATGTAGTCATCAACATATCTTTGAAGCCTTGATGGCAGTGGTGGGATTTGAACCCATGCCTCTTCCGAGACTGGAGCCTAAATCCAGCGCTCAAGAGATTGTTTCTTATCATAGTCTGCTTCTTTTGGACATGTGTCAAACTCATCTCAAAAGACCGATGAGTGTGAAACGTAACTGCCGTGTGCATTGGCGCACACCTGTAATGCAAGTTATTGGAAGGTTGAGGATGGTGGATTCTTTGAGATCAGAGCTGCAGTGGACTATGCCGATCGCACAAGTTAAGAAATGAAACCGTATACATAGTTTCAGAAAGATTCCTGTAACAGTCAATATTTGTTGTTTTTTCCAAAACAATGATCATCACAAAGAAGGTTAATATTTTGCAACCCAGTCTCACATAAAAACGTACCCTGCCTACGTTGGTCCAAAGTGCAAAAACGTAGAGGAGCTACAATATTAGCCCTTGAAACGTATAACTGTTACATTTTGAAACGTATAACTGTTACATTTTTCTGCCTATTCATTTTGCGTCCAAGTCACGTGACTTTTAAGATTCTGGCCGTGACAGCAACAAACATGGTGGATATTTTTCATTTTTGAGTGAAATAAATCAATATTTTGAGTTAGTTTCTGCATAGAAATATATTCATAATATTCACTCAGTGAATTTACATAACCACTTGCTTGCTCGTGGTTGCAAAGTTTTTTCAGATCTCGTCAGAATAATGTAAAGCGGTAACGTTTTAAAAATGTGAAAAAGTAACATTTTGGTTGTTGGTGCTGTGAAAAAAAATCAATATTTTGATGCTTCCTCGTTGTTGGGAATTATTTTCAGATCTCGCCAGAATAATAATTTGAAATTGCAACATTTTGGTGCTGGGATACGTGGCCGTGATATATACACGGCCACGTACAGTATGCCGGCGGGGATTCCCCCCCCAAACCAGATTTTGATAACGGAGCGAGTCAGCCCACAGAAAGCAGTTTTATTTTGAAAACCAACCGGTTTTCTTGCATTCCAAAAGTCTGACTTCCGGCCCGCCAAAATAAAAGATACAGCCAGACAAATGAATGAAAAAATGAAAATAATCCCTCTGGGATCCCCCTATACGTCATAGTGGACACGTGACAGATGCCCCCGATCGTGTGCCGGTTAATATTTAAGATAGTTAAGTTAAGAGTAACTAAACTAAGTAGGGATGCTGTTATAATAATAATAATAATAATAATAATAATAATAATAATAATAATAATAATAATAATAATAATAATAATAATAATAATAATAATAAATAATTTGAATTAATTATTAATTATATCAGACTTAACCTCCAGAAATTAATTAATAATTTATATTAATCATAATATTAATATTTAGTATAATAATAAATACACCTGTAGCACAAACCAGTGTTTATAGCAAACATTCAGAGACATTATCAGACAATGATTAATGGCAACATAAGTAATGTGACTGTCTTTCAACCATCCTTTAAAACCTTGTACAGAGAAGCATTTTTTTGCTAAATGGGAACATGTATTCCATAGTTTGACCCCCCTGTACCGTATTGCATATTTACCCCTGGTTGTAACACACTGTATTTACCCCTGGTTAGGTTTTGAACTATTATTTTCCGATCTCCGATCAAAGCCGATAGGGCCATTATCGGCCCGATCCCGATCGGGGGCGATCGATCGGTGCATCTCTAGTTATTATTATTATTCTTATTCCGCACTTTTTTTCGTCCGTTAATGCGGCCCGAACCGCAACGTGCACCCATGCATGACATACATCGTTGGATGCGTCTCCATCTTGCCTCGATGGGCATTACTTTTCTCCGTAATAGGGGTTACCGTGGCAACGCTAGTTGCCAAAAAGCAAAAAAAAAAGGCGAAAATTCCCGCGCTTATTACTCGGCCGAACTTTATCGTAGAGACATCGTTCAAACTTTGAAACACTCGGCCCGATAGTCTTTAAAGGACCATACAACTTCATCATGCTAGTTATTACGGTTTTTGCGATATTTAACTTTCAATTTAAAAAAAAAATCACTTTTATTTTGGACGCTTGTTGCTAGGCAACGGTTTATCGTACAGACATCATTACAACATTGACCAACCCGGGACGCTTTGTACTGCAACATATTTTAGTCTTGTCATGCTTGCTATTACGGTTTTTGAGATATTCCACATTGTTCATTTTGATGCTAACGGAACTTCGGATGCTTGTTGCGCGGCAACGCGGTATCGCAGAGACTTGGTTCCAACGTTAAAAGACTCAGCTTCATGTGGACTACAACATACTGAGGTCTCATTACGCTGTCGTTTACAGCTTTTGAGATATTAAAGCCAAATTGTCCCATTCTATCCTATGGGGCTTGTTACCATGGCAACAAAAACCAATGCATTTGTATGGGGGACCATGTGAATAAACAATCTGTTAATGCTGCCCGAACCGGAATGTGCACCCATGCATGGCATATATCGTTGGATGCGTCTCCATCGTGCCTCGATGGGCATTAGTTTTCTCAGTCAAAAGTGTTACCGTGGCAACGCTAGATGCCATAAAGCAAAAAAAAAGGCAAAAATTCAGACGCTTATTGCTCGGTCGAACTTTATCGTAGAGACATCGTTCAAACTTTCAAACACTCGGCCCGATTGGCACTAACGGGCCGTACAAGCTCATTATGCCAATTATTAAAATTTTTGCGATATTGACCTTTCATTTTTTTTTTTATTTCCATTTGACTTTGGACGCTTGTTGCTAGGCAACAGGTTATCGTAGAGACGTCGTACAAATGTTTCCCGACTCGGCACGCTGTGGACTTCAACATATTCAAATTTCATGAAGCTGGGATTTAAGGAAATTTTATGTCAAAATCCATGCCAAATGGCCCCATTCATTCGGATGGGATTTTTTACCACTGTGAAAAAAAAACTATCCATTGTCATTGTCTATCATGTAGCCTGAACCGCAACGTGCACCCATGCATGGCATACATCGTTAGATGCGTCTCCATGTTGCCTCGATGGGCATTACTTTTTTCAGTCAAAAGTGTCACCGTGGGGGGCGCTAGACACCAAAAAGCGCGCCCCATTTTTAACTATTGGGAGCACAGGAATGAATGCAATACAACCGTAAACACCTCAAATTGACATAGAACCACCCCAAACACAACCACTACAGCCCCAAACCAAAGCAGCAAGAGGGGTCGAATGGGCGGTAGGGCATGCCCATATCAAAATTTCATGAAATTTTCTAGTTCTTCTTCTTCTTCTTCTTCTTCTTCTTCTTCTTATTGTTCTGACAAAAAGAAAGGCCTTTTTGCCCCCCTAAACGTGCCCAAAAAGTCACCAAATTTTGCATGCAAGTCAGGCCTGGCGAAAAATTTGATATTTAATGGTTTGCATTAATGGGCGTGGCAAAATTGCTCAACAGCGCCCCCTTGAAAACTTTGTGCCTCAAGCCCCACAATGCGGTTTGTCGTACATGCACGAAAATCGGTACAGACCTGTATCATGGCGCAACTTAAAGAAAAGTCTCTGGGTGTCATGTCGAGAAACCGAACAGGAAGTCGGCCATTTTGAATTAATCGTGTCATTTTGGCGAAATTTATGCCTTCCTTCGGCAGTTAATACGGCCCGAACCGTAACGTGCCCCCAAGTGTGTTATACCTCAAAATGTGCGTCTCCATCCTCCGACACCACGCATTACTTTTCTCTTTCAAAAGCGTTACCGTGGCGACGCTAGACGCCAAAAAGCGTGCCCACCCTTCATCTGATTGGTTCAGACAGAAAAAACTTTGCGCCTCAAGCCCCATAATACGGTTTGACGTACATGAACGAAAATCGGTACACACCTGTATCATGTCGCAACTTAAAGAAAAGTCTCTTGGCGCCGTGGCCGAAACCGAACAGGAAGTCGGCCATTTTGAACATTCTGAATTAATCGCGTAATTTTGGAGCAATATATGCCATTCCTTCGAGAATTAATACGGCCTGAACCGTATCGTGAACCCAGATGTGTTATACATCAAAATGTGCGTCTCCATCCTGCGACTACACGCATTACTTTTCTCTTTCAAAAGTGTTACCGTGGCAACGCTAGACGCCAACAAGCGCACCCCCCCTTCATCTGATTGGTCCATATTTGATAGTTCCCCAAAAGGCACCAAATTTGGCATGCAAGCCAGGCCTGGCGATAAATTTAATATTTCATGGTTTGCATTAATGGGCGTGGCAAAATGGCTCAACAGCGCCCCCCGGAAAACTTTGTGCCTCAAGCCCCACAATACGGTTTGATGTACATGAACGAAAATCGGTACACACCTGTATCATGTCGCAACTTAAAGAAAAGTCTCTTGGCGCCGTGGCCGAAACCGAACAGGAAGTCGGCCATTTTGAACATTCTGAATTAATCGCGTAATTTTGGAGCAATATATGCCATTCCTTCGAGAATTAATACGGCCCGAACCGTATCGTGAACCCAGATGTGTTATACATCAAAATGTGCGTCTCCATCCTGCGACTACACGCATTACTTTTCTCTTTCAAAAGTGTTACCGTGGCGACGCTAGACGCCAACAAGCGCACCCCCCCTTCATCTGATTGGTCCATATTTGATAGTTCCCCAAAAGGCACCAAATTTGGCATGCAAGCCAGGCCTGGCGATAAATTTAATATTTCATGGTTTGCATTAATGGGCGTGGCAAAATGGCTCAACAGCGCCCCCCGGAAAACTTTGTGCCTCAAGCCCCACAATACGGTTTGATGTACATGAACGAAAATCGGTACACACCTGTATCATATCGCAACTTAAAGAAAAGTCTCTTGGCGCCGTGGCCGAAACAGAACAGGAAGTCGGCCATTTTGAACATTCTGAATTAATCGCGTAATTTTGGAGCAATATATGCCATTCCTTCGAGAATTAATACGGCCCGAACCGTATCGTGAACCCAGATGTGTTATACATCAAAATGTGCGTCTCCATCCTGCGACTACACGCATTACTTTTCTCTTTCAAAAGTGTTACCGTGGCGACGCTAGACGCCAACAAGCGCACCCCCCCTTCATCTGATTGGTCCATATTTGATAGTTCCCCAAAAGGCACCAAATTTGGCATGCAAGCCAGGCCTGGCGATAAATTTAATATTTCATGGTTTGCATTAATGGGCGTGGCAAAATGGCTCAACAGCGCCCCCCGGAAAACTTTGTGCCTCAAGCTCCACAATACGGTTTGATGTACATGCACGAAAATCACTACACACCTGTATCATGGCACAACTTAAAGAAAAGTCTCTTGGAGCCATGGCCGAAACCGAACAGGAAGTCGGCCATTTTGAAATCTGATTGGTCCATATTTGATAGTTCTCCAAAAGTCACCACATTTGGCATGCAAGACAGACTTGGCGATAAATTTGATATTTCATGGTTTGCATTAATGGGCGTGGCCTAACGGCTCAACAGCGCCCCCTAGAATACTTTTATCTGCCATAACTTTTGAATGGTTTGACATAGAGAGTCGTGGGTGGTGTCATCAGATTCGTTATGGAGTCCTTGAGCTTCGTTGGCCTTAATTAGCCCCGCCCCTTCTTCTGATTGGTTGTCCCTTTTTTCTGCTATAACTTTTTAATGGTTTTACATAGGAAGTCGTGGGTGGTGTCATGGGACTCTGTAATGAGTTCTTAAGCTTCGTTGGCCTTAATTAGCCCCGCCCCTTCTTCTGATTGGTTGTCCCGATTTTCTGCTATAACTTTGGAATGGTTTGACATAGAGAGTCGTGGGTGGTGTCATCAGGTTCTGTATGGAGTCCTTGACATTCATTGGCCTAAATTAGCCCCGCCCCTTCTTCTGATTGGTTGTCCCTTTTTTCTGCTATAACTTTTGAATGGTTTGACATAGGAAGTCGTGGGTGGTGTCATTTCTGATACTTATGGGGGGCGGTGGCCGTGAGTGCGAGGGCCCGTTCAGCTGCTTGCAGCTTTAATTAATATTTGTTATTTGTTTTTTCCAAAACCATGATCATCACAAAGAAAGCTTAGCATTTGATTGTGACATATAGTCATCAACATATCTTTGAAGCCTTGATGGCAGTGGTGGGATTTGAACCCACGCCTCTTCCGAGACTGGAGCCTTAATCCAGCGCCTTAGACCACTCGGCCACACTACCACTTATGGATGGGAAAAAACTGCTTTTTCTTTCCAGTTAATTTCCCTGTACATTTCCCGTTTTCATGTCAATTCACAACAAAGGTGATCTCAAGTCTCCATCCATTCCGAGGTTTGTGCATTAACTCAAAATGGTTCCCATCTTGAATCTCAGACTGCATTGAGAATATAGACATTTGATCCACTTTAAATGGACCAGAATTTTTTTCTTATCATAGTCTGCTTCTTTTGGACATGTGTCAAACTCATCTCAAAAGACGGATGAGTGTGAAACATAACTGCCGTGTGCATTGGCGCACGCGTGTAATCCAAGTTATTGGGAGGTTGAAGATGGTGGATTGTTTGACCTGAGCTGCAGTGGACTATGCCGATCGCACAAGTTAAGAAATGACACCGTATACATAGTTTCAGAAAGATTCCTGTAACAGTCAATATTTGTTGTTTTTACCAAACCAATGATCATCATGTCAATTCACAACAAAGGTGATCTCAAGTCTCCATCAATTCCGAGGTTTGTGCATTAACTCAAAATGGTTCCCATCTTGAATCTCAGACTGCTATCAGAACATAGACATTGGATCCACTTTAAATGGACCAGAGATTGTTTCTTATCATACTCTGCTTCGTTTGGACACGTGTCAAACTCATCTCAAAAGACAGATGAGTGTGAAATGTACCTGCCGTGTGCATTGGCGCACGCCTGTAATCCAAGTTATTGGGAATGTTGAAGCTGGTGGATTATTTGAGCTCAGCAACTCTGAGCTGCAGTGGACTATGCTGATCGCACAAGTTAAGAAAGGACAGCATATCCATAGTTTCAGAAAGATTCCTGTAACAGTCAATATTTGTTGTTTTTACCAAACCAATGATCATCACAAAGAAAGCTTAGTATTTGATGTAACATGTAGTCATCAACATATCTTTGAAGCCTTGATGGCAGTGGTGGGATTTGAACCCATGCCTCTTCCGAGACTGGAGCCTAAATCCAGCGCTCAAGAGATTGTTTCTTATCATAGTCTGCTTCTTTTGGACATGTGTCAAACTCATCTCAAAAGACCGATGAGTGTGAAACGTAACTGCCGTGTGCATTGGCGCACACCTGTAATGCAAGTTATTGGAAGGTTGAGGATGGTGGATTCTTTGAGATCAGAGCTGCAGTGGACTATGCCGATCGCACAAGTTAAGAAATGAAACCGTATACATAGTTTCAGAAAGATTCCTGTAACAGTCAATATTTGTTGTTTTTTCCAAAACAATGATCATCACAAAGAAGGTTAATATTTTGCAACCCAGTCTCACATAAAAACGTACCCTGCCTACGTTGGTCCAAAGTGCAAAAACGTAGAGGAGCTACAATATTAGCCCTTGAAACGTATAACTGTTACATTTTGAAACGTATAACTGTTACATTTTTCTGCCTATTCATTTTGCGTCCAAGTCACGTGACTTTTAAGATTCTGGCCGTGACAGCAACAAACATGGTGGATATTTTTCATTTTTGAGTGAAATAAATCAATATTTTGAGTTAGTTTCTGCATAGAAATATATTCATAATATTCACTCAGTGAATTTACATAACCACTTGCTTGCTCGTGGTTGCAAAGTTTTTTCAGATCTCGTCAGAATAATGTAAAGCGGTAACGTTTTAAAATGTGAAAAAGTAACATTTTGGTTGTTGGTGCTGTGAAAAAAAATCAATATTTTGATGCTTCCTCGTTGTTGGGAATTATTTTCAGATCTCGCCAGAATAATAATTTGAAATTGCAACATTTTGGTGCTGGGATACGTGGCCGTGATATATACACGGCCACGTACAGTATGCCGGCGGGGATTCCCCCCCCAAACCAGATTTTGATAACGGAGCGAGTCAGCCCACAGAAAGCAGTTTTATTTTGAAAACCAACCGGTTTTCTTGCATTCCAAAAGTCTGACTTCCGGCCCGCCAAAATAAAAGATACAGCCAGACAAATGAATGAAAAAATGAAAATAATCCCTCTGGGATCCCCCTATACGTCATAGTGGACACGTGACAGATGCCCCCGATCGTGTGCCGGTTAATATTTAAGATAGTTAAGTTAAGAGTAACTAAACTAAGTAGGGATGCTGTTATAATAATAATAATAATAATAATAATAATAATAATAATAATAATAATAATAATAATAATAATAATAATAATAATAATAATAAATAATTTGAATTAATTATTAATTATATCAGACTTAACCTCCAGAAATTAATTAATAATTTATATTAATCATAATATTAATATTTAGTATAATAATAAATACACCTGTAGCACAAACCAGTGTTTATAGCAAACATTCAGAGACATTATCAGACAATGATTAATGGCAACATAAGTAATGTGACTGTCTTTCAACCATCCTTTAAAACCTTGTACAGAGAAGCATTTTTTTGCTAAATGGGAACATGTATTCCATAGTTTGACCCCCCTGTACCGTATTGCATATTTACCCCTGGTTGTAACACACTGTATTTACCCCTGGTTAGGTTTTGAACTATTATTTTCCGATCTCCGATCAAAGCCGATAGGGCCATTATCGGCCCGATCCCGATCGGGGGCGATCGATCGGTGCATCTCTAGTACTCAGTCAAGGAGTTTTCCTCCAGAAGGCCTCTCTCAGCTGCTGTGGAGTTGTAAGCTCTGGACGCTACGTTGCAGAAGGCGTCTCGACACTGCTGCGCCAGCTCAGGTGTAAGTTTGGAGAGAAACTTTTCTTGAGTTTCGGTGTATCTTTTACCCTCAGCTCTCACTGGAACGTACTATTATTATTATTATTATTATTATTATTATTATTATTATTATTATTATTATTATAACAGCATCCCTACTTAGTTTAGTTACTCTTAACTTAACTATCTTAAATATTAACCGGCACACGATCGGGGGCATCTGTCACGTGTCCACTATGACGTATAGGGGGATCCCAGAGGGATTATTTTCATTTTTTCATTCATTTGTCTGGCTGTATCTTTTATTTTGGCGGGCCGGAAGTCAGACTTTTGGAATGCAAGAAAACCGGTTGGTTTTCAAAATAAAACTGCTTTCTGTGGGCTGACTCGCTCCGTTATCAAAATCTGGTTTGGGGGGGGGAATCCCCGCCGGCATACTGTACGTGGCCGTGTATGCTATATATCACGGCCACGTATCCCAGCACCAAAATGTTGCAATTTCAAATTATTATTCTGGCGAGATCTGAAAATAATTCCCAACAACGAGGAAGCATCAAAATATTGATTTTTTTCACAGCACCAACAACCAAAATGTTACTTTTTCACATTTTTAAAACGTTACCGCTTTACATTATTCTGACGAGATCTGAAAAAACGTTGCAACCACGAGCAAGCAAGTGGTTATGTAAATTCACTGAGTGAATATTATGAATATATTTCTATGCAGAAACTAACTCAAAATATTGATTTATTTCACTCAAAAATGAAAAATATCCACCATGTTTGTTGCTGTCACGGCCAGAATCTTAAAAGTCACGTGACTTGGACGCAAAATGAATAGGCAGAAAAATGTAACAGTTATACGTTTCAAAATGTAACAGTTATACGTTTCAAGGGCTAATATTGTAGCCCCTCTACGTTTTTGCACTTTGGACCAACGTAGGCAGGGTACGTTTTTATGTGAGACTGGGTTGCATTTGATGTAACTTGTAGTCATCAACATATCTTTGAAGCCTTGATGGCAGTGGTGGGATTTGAACCCACGCCTCTTCCGAGACTGGAGCCTTAATCCAGCGCCTTAGACCGCTCGGCCACACTATCACTTATGGATGGTAAAAAACTGCTTTTTCTTTCCAGTTAATTTCCCTGTACTTTTCCCGTTTTCATGTCAATTCACAACAAAGGTGATCTCAAGTCTCCATCCATTCAGAGGTTTGTGCATTAACTCAAAATTGTCCCCATTTTTTATCTCAGACTGTTATCAGAACATAGACATTTGATCCACTTTAAATGGACCAGAGATTGTTTCTTATCATAGTCTGCTTCGTTTTGGACATGTGTCAAACTCATCTCAAAAGACAGATGAGTGTGAAAAGTACCTGCCGTGTGCATTGGCGCACGCCTGTAATCCCAGTTATTGGAAGGTTGAGGCTGGTTGATTATTTGAGCTCAGAGCTGCAGTGAACGATGCCGATCGCACAAGTTAAGAAATGACAGCGTATACATCCACTATAGGTTTTGTGCATTAACTCAAAATGCTTCCCATCTTGAATCTCAGACTGCTATCAGAACATAGACATTTGATCCACTTTAAATGGACCAGAGATTGTTTCTTTTCATAGTCTGCTTCGTTTTGGACATGTGTCAAACTCATCTCATCTCAGATCAGTTAAGTAGTTCTTAACAGCGAAAGACTTCTTTTAAATCTTCTTAAGGAGCCTGTGAAAGAAAATCGCGTTTCCCAGAGTTGCTCTTAGCTTAAGTATCTCTTTCATTAAGAAGGAAATGAAAGATGCTGCATCCGCAAATACAACGTTGATGAATGCAATAGTGAAAATGGTCAAGCTGCTAAATAAACTTCAGAATATTTTTTTGAGGTAAAGGATTCTGTTTTACTAGTCAGGAGGATACAACGTGGTCCTGTATGCTGAATGATCGTTAAGTTAATTTCTCCTTTCGTCCATCTTTCACATTTAATAAAAACAATACATTCCCTCATTCTCTTACCAAGACTACTTCTTATTTAGTTGCAGTCTTGTTTACATCATGAAAAAGGGTCATTGAATTATATTAATCATCTTAATTTTTCATTATAACGCGCAGGCAGCAGGGAATTAGTGCGTTAGGTAGCAGTGCTGCGTGTGAAAATGCGCTGATAGTGATCGGTGATCGATTTGCCTGGCATCGATTGATTTGGTTTCAGAACCGGACAGCTCCTCCAAAGAGCTTCTGAAAGAGCGGAACTAAAGAACGGTGTTAAGAAGTCATCTGGGAAACACCCGTATCTTAGGGTTCTCTCTTAGTTCAAACCTTCTTTGAACCTCTCTTAAATCCTTAAGAGAGGTTGGATCTGGGAAACCCGGCCAATATTTGTTGTTTTTTCCAAAACAATGATCATCACAAAGAAGGTTAATATTTGATGTAACTTGTAGTCATCAACATATCTTTGAAGCCTTGATGGCAGTGGTGGGATTTGAACCCACGCCTCTTCCGAGACTGGAGCCTAAATCCAGCGCCTTAGACCGCTCGGCCACACTACCACTTATGGTTGTAAAAAAGCTGCTTTTTCTTTCCAGTTAATTTCCCTGTATTTTTGCCGTTTTCATGTCAATTCACAACAAAGGTGATCTCAAGTCTCCATCCATTCCGAGGTTTGTGCATTAACTCAAAATGGTTCCCATCTTGAATCTCAGACTGCATTGAGAATATAGACATTTGATCCACTTTAAATGGACCAGAGATTGTTTCTTATCATAGTCTGCTTCGTTAGGACATGTGTCAAACTCATCTCAAAAGACGGATGAGTGTGAAATGTCCCTGCCGTGTGCATTGGCGCACACCTGTAATCCAAGTTATTGGGAGGTTGAGGCTGGTGGATTGTTTGAGCTCAGAGCTGCAGTGGACGATGCCGATCGCACAAGTTAAGAAATGACAGCGTATACATCCACTCATAGGTTTGTGCATTACACTAACAAGTACGTCCTTGACATGTTCTTGTTTATCGTGGCATTCAGAGTCCCACAGTGCACAGTATTTGGGTCAAAGACGTGACGCTTACTTTTTCTGTCCGATGGAACTTTCTACCTAATAATAAACATAAAAATGAATAAAAAATATAACATGTATGTCTAATACCTTCCTTCTACATGTGCCCACTCTTATTTTATTTTAAAATGTTGGTCATTTTCTGCCATCTGAAGTGTGAAGACATCATGTGGGGCGACCATCCGGCCTTGATTTCTGTTTGGACAACTGGTTTTAAATCACATTAAAACAATTTAAATATAATCCTTGCCCTATTTGGCATAATTTCAAACTTGTTTTAGATTTCCTAAAGTTTCTTTTTTCCAGACAAAGTTCCGACTTCTTACCTTCAATCTTACAGTTTTGGCGGTTCTCCCGCCTTCCTCAGAGTGTCACGTGATGGGAAGTGACAACGTCCTTATCAGCTGTTTTTACTATGAGGTCGTGGCCAACCTGTCAGGTTTGACAGTTCGACCACGCCCCCCGCTCGTCAACCACGCCCCCCGCTAGTGGCCACGCCCCCCGCTGTCTTCCCTCCAAGATACTGGTCCATGTGTGTGAGAGCATGCAGCTCCCTCATCTCTGTTCATCGTTTGTCCTTGTTTCCTTATTTCTATGGCCTCCATGATCCAGCGCTGGTGTCTTTTGTCCTCAGTGTGGATGACTCTGGCTTTGTCTCAGTTCATTCATATGGTTTTCCCTTTTACAGTGGTCTGTTATGGCTGACTTGTGGGTCTCTTGCAATGCCTTCTCCTTTATTGCTCTTGTTTGAATCTTTTCCGTCTCCTTCTCGCATTCCTTTTGATGTTCTTTTCTTCTCCTGTTGAAACTTATTCCCGTTTCTCCGATGTACGTTTTATTACATGATTGGCAGGGGATTTCGTATATGACGTTGCATTTTTTGTTGCGATCTATTTTGTCTTTTGGGTGCACTAACAACTGTCTAAGTTTTGCAGAGATGTCAAGAAACAAAGTACAAATACTTCGTTACCTCCCTTAAAGCAGCACAACGTAACTTTCAGCTTTTCTGAGTTTGGCGGCATCTTTTGGACAAAAGCGGTAGTGCTTTACCAGAAAGAACACTACGTTTCCCATGAGCAACAGCGCGTACTGCCGGAAAACTCCTGTCCCGTCGCTGCATTTGTTTTGAGAGAAGACGGGACGCTTTTCTGTTTCACCAAGTGAACAGACGTAACGCAAAAAAAAGATGTTAAACTGCTGGAAAGGAACTGGAATTTACTGGGATACCTTAAACAAGGAAGCCAGGGAGCGGTATATGGAGAAAATAATGATTATTAATGGTCTGGATCCATATGAAATCCCTACTGAAGAATGGAGCTCCTCGTCGGAGCTGCAGTCTTTAGAAAGGATTTACTGCCGCAGTTCTGCAGAACCACCGTCTCCTGCTACCTTGTTTAGGAGTGTTTGGCAGCTGCTTTGGTAAATGTTTGTATAATATATGTATATATATATATATAATATATATATAAATGTTTGTAACTAGTATAT
The DNA here is from genome assembly GCF_033807715.1 of Cololabis saira. Classification (NCBI taxonomy): domain Eukaryota; kingdom Metazoa; phylum Chordata; class Actinopteri; order Beloniformes; family Belonidae; genus Cololabis; species Cololabis saira. The sequence goes on along the minus strand of NC_084588.1, from coordinate 2,801,458 downwards.
AAATTTGTATAATAGTACATCATACAGTACATGTTTTGTATCCCTCTTACTTCTCTTTTCTTTTTTTTGACTGCTATATTATGTTGAAGAGGCTCCGAGGTGTGAGCAATATTTTTGTTTTCCTTGTGAGATTATTTTTTTCCTCTGCAGCTACAAATAAGAGTTAATATTTTTTCCTCAACAAACTAGTTTTATCTGAAGATTGGGGTTAATTGCACCGCAGAGAGCTGGCCAGCAACTGCGTTTAGCTGGCGAAGTGGGGAATAAAACCCGTGTTTTGATCCGACCCGGTCTGTGTGAGTGTTTGTGGTTTAAGGCTGTTTTATGGTTCTGCGTTAAATCGACGCAGAGCCTACGGCATAGGGTACGCGGCGACACGCACCGTACGTTGTGCCTCGCCACGTACCCTACGCCGTAGGTCTGCGTCGATTTAACGCAGAACCATAATTCAGGCTTTACTGTGTGGAAGGTTTGGTCGTTACAGCCGCGATCCAAGCGAGCCGACGACTCTTTCACTCTTTTACTCTGTTATATCAGATACTTGGCCTCTGTGGTTCTGCATCCGAGCAGGAAACCGGTGAAAAGTTAAACCATTAGGATCTTTTCCCCACGTCTGTTGTGTGTGGAGCTGCTGCAGCCACAACACAGCAACGGGTTACCAGCTTCTGCGGAGCTGCGCTCCACGCCCCGCCCATTTTCGTCTCGACTGCGAATCGGGAAGGAGGGGGAAGTGACGTATGCCGTAAAGCAGTCAAAGCCGTAAAGATTTGTAGTTTTTTAGTGTGGCAGGGTTCCTACCATGCTCCTCAAAGTTACATAGTGCCAGTGGAGGCGATACAGACCCCTCAGACCATGACAGAGGTTCATTAAACCTGTTGGAAGTTGATGTACCATCACAATGACTCTGGAAATATGATATTAAGGTGGAAAAGTTATTTTTCAGACCACTTTTTACATTTACTCCTTACATTTTCACGCAATTATCTGTACTTTTTACTCCTTACATTTTAAAAACAGCCCCGTTACTCTATTTCATTTCGGCCTTTGAATAAAACTATCCAGTTAAATTGCTCCATCCGGATAGAGTGAATTTGGTTGTGGTTGTTTCAGATGTTCTTGTCCAGTTTTGTTCTTACATCCGTTCCCTCAGATTCCTGCAACTAAACTTGTGTACATTCCAATAAAGGTTAGGATAAATGATAACATGCCTCTGAAGTTTGACTTTTTGCACCATTACCATACTTATAGGCAACTAGTCATCATATCTCCTGCTCTCTGAAATACATGTTAATGCTCAATAGTGCACATATATGGTTCTTTAATATATTTATATTAACACATGTTAATGCTCAATAGAACACATATATGCTTCTTTAATATATTTGCATTATACTAAGATACATTCATTTTCAATGGCTTTTGTCCTTAATGGCTTTTTTCCCCCTTACATTACTTTTACTTTTACACTTTAAGTAGTTTTGAAACCAGTACTTTTATACTTTTACTTGAGTAAAAAACTTGAGTTGATACTAGGGTCACCACCTTTCAGAAATAGAAATAAGGATCGCCCCAATTTCAGCAGGGCAGGAGCCAAAAAAAAGCCCCAAAACTTCTAAACTGCATAAAAATGTGTTTATTTTATATGAAAAAACAAAATGCTTTGATTTAATTTCAATAATTCAACTAGAATATGGTGTAAAAGTTAACTTATTTCAATAATTCAACTTAAAAGGTGAAACTAATATATTACCTAGTCTTATTACATGCAAAGCAAGATATGTTAAAACTTTATTTGTTATAATTTTGATGATGGAATTGTTTATTGATTTCATAAAATATTCTCTAATTTATTTTTTATTTGGGGTTTTCACCTTTAGTTAAAGGAGCTTGAGGCCGGATTGTGGCAAGATTTATGAAAAAAATCCGTATACATTTTAATTTTTCTAGTAATAATGTCAGATGAAGCGTTCCAAACCCAAAAGAATGATTCCTCTAGTGTATCTCTCCTTTGCCTTGAACAGGCTGTGTGCTGCAAAATGTGCTGCAATTCGGTCCCGAATTTCCCGCGCTGGGCTGCGGATGTGACGTCACATGACGCTGCATGCACGTTCTCCCCGTTCTCCCATGACAGCTTCCCTGTTGGCTGCAGTACCCCCAACGGCCGTCGCGGTGAAGGGTGGCGCTAGAGAGTCTCATTTCTTAAAAGGAGCCTCAAGCTCCTTTAAATTTACTACGAATGACGTTTTGCAATATATTCAAATTTTCCGACCTTCACCTGTATATTATGACATCAATAAATAAGAGCATAATATGTGTCTGTATTGGTTCAATACGGAACGCAACTTTTAATTCCCAATTCCCAAACCCTACCTGGAGGTGAAGCCCGAGTCCTCCCCGCTGTCTGGCACACACACATATATAATAATAATAATAATAATAATAATAATAATAATAATAATAACATATAAAGATCTGGGCACAGGCGCAGCAGTCCTTTTGTCCCACCACAAAGATTTTGCTGGCCTTAATGTTTCCTGTGTTTTATTTTGTTCATTATTGATACATTTAGTGTTGATGTGTGTGTGACAGACGTGTGTATGGGGCGTTAATGAAAATACGTGATAAATCGCGTCCCGTATTAGTTCAATACGGGATGCAACATTTTTTTCTCAAATAAAGGAGAATTCCGTATTTTACGGGACGGGTGGCAACCCTAGTTGATACTTCAACTTCTACAGGAGTATTTTTAAACTCTAGTATCTATACTTCTACCTGAGTAATGAATGTGAATACTGAAGACAGCTCTGAAGTTTTGTGTGTGGTTTGACCGGTGTATTGATGTTGTATTTTCTCATGGCTCGCTGCCATTTGTTTTAGATTTATTGACAAAGTTATGAAACATTTGTACACACATTTCAATCATAATACACAAACTAATCTTGTCTGAATATGTTCATTGTCTGAAATATCATCTGGGGCGACCATGAAAAAAATACAATTGAGGGACTTTTATTTTGACAATCATCTCAAAGCGGATGTTGCATCAGCCAGTTACTCCGTGAGACAACGTGCAGGTCAGTAATCTCTCTCATCTTTACAAATAAATCCTTTCTAACTGCTGCAGTGTATAAGTCACATTTTGATATCATGTGGGGTGACCACCCAAAAACTGTAAATAATGAGTTTTATTCGCAAATCTACATTTTGAAGGTACATTTGTTAGTGATGTGTGGTGAGAAGTAGCTAGCTGAGATTATATAGCTAACTGTTATATTTGATTAAACCTGAAAGCGTCATGTGGGGCGACCGACTGCTGCTACAGGCAGAGAATCAATGCAGATCCTGTTGCAAGAGCTGAGTATCTTGCCAGGAAAAAAGAAAGGTAAAAATATATAGGTAACTTGTAGTATATGGGTCAATGACGAATAAGGATTTTCAACAGGTTAAATTTAAAATAATAAATAAAATAATATCTATTGCAGTAATTCAAACATTAAGAATGTTGTGAATACATAAATTCATATAAAAATGTCAAATTAAGAGATTTCAGAGTTTTTTGTCAAGATTAATTGGCATTAACCTGAAAAAAGGTCATGTGGTGCAACCATGATTCACATTAAAATAAATTAATTTCCTTAATATCTTGACATCTTTTTTTTTTACAAGTTTTCAGTATTATACAAAAATGGTTGTTTTTTTAATGGTCTCACCACATGATATTTCATAAAATGGACATAATCAGTCAAACTTTGTTTGTATATTATGATGGAAATATAAATACAAATGTGTTGCAATCTTACACACTACAATATACTTCAGAAATCATGCCAGATAGAAGAAGATTGATTTAAATACATTTAGAGTGATTTCAAATACGTTTTCAAAACCAGAGTCCTGGTCAGACGGTCCCACCACATGACATTCTGACGCTTAAAACAACAACAAAATCCCAAATAACTAGTATTTTTTGTAAAATTCAAGTGAGTCCATATGTGGGACAGGTAGTTCATATATATGGTATTTGTTTTATCCATTTAAACCTTTTTTAAATGGAAAAAAATCAGTTTTTTAGAAATGATAGGCATCACGTCATTGACCCACATACCCTGTACAACAGTGAGATGGAGAGGAGTCTCCATCTATCTTACATGCAGTTCGTCCGGAAACGGCCCTTCTATGTAACAGAGCCAAAGATCCAAGATAGAGACATGTGCATGTATGGAACATGAAAATGAAATGACATGAAGTAAGGAAAAATGCTGATGTTATGATATTTGCGTGTCAAATTAAATAGTGAGGAAAATGTTAAAGGAGCTGTATGTAAGAGCTATAATAAAACAAATCATAAAATGACCCCAATATGTCCACAGACATTTAAAAATCATGTTCATTTCAAATACTTATGTCACTGACAACAGCACTCAAGCCAGGATATTCCAGTTTAAAAAGAGGAGTTGCAGCCCTCAACTGATGTTTATGTTGTCATTTTTTGTTTTGGCCTGAAGCTCCACCCTCCACCTATCTCCCAATCACCAAGTCAGTATTGTTTCTGAAGCTCCACCCTCCACCTATCTCCCAATCACCAAGTCAGTATTGTTTCTGAAGCTCCACCCTCCACCTATCTCCCAATCACCAAGTCAGTATTGTTTCTGAAGCTCCACCCTCCACCTATCTCCCAATCACCAAGTCAGTATTGTTTCTGAAGCTCCACCCTCCACCTATCTCCCAATCACCAAGTCAGTATTGTTTCGGCATCCGGGTTGCCAGCTCGGCTCTAATTATGGCAGCCATGGCAGCCTACGTTCCTGCTGCATTCTGCAGCCTACCTGGCAACCTCTGGTCGGGGGGAGGAGGGGGAGGGTACACGCCGCTCAACAATATTTTGAAAGTGACTGCAGTACCAGTTTTGGACATTTCTTACAGACAGCTCCTTTAATGTTATGATGTTTGTGTTTAATGAAATAGTGAGGAAAATGTTAATGTTATGATGTTTATGTGTCAAATGATATAGTTATGCTGATTCTGTAATAACATTTCTTTAAATTTGTCTCAACTCTTAACTGTCTGCTGTTTCTCATCATTTGGGGCGACCACCCGTCATGTGGGGTAACCAACAAATGGCAATTCTGTACTAAATTCAAAATTTAATGTCTATCAGTTTTGTTTTAAATATAAATCATTGGTAGGCTATAGTATGCATAAGTGGATACTATTTGTACACATTTTAAATCAGTTTTATAAATTTTAGAGTAAAAGAATTATATGTAATGGCTTTATGAGGGTGACACTGCCATTATAGATAAAATGTATTTAAAAATGGTTTTCAAAAAAATTAAAGGAAACATGAGTATCTTTCTTGAACAGTTAATTTAATTATTGATACTTATTAAAATATACATTTTGTTATGGAAATCTATTAATTTTGAGATAAAATACGGTCGCTCCAAATGACCTTTTTAAGGTCGTTGCCCTATTAATGTAAGTTTAAAAACACTCAAATACCGTAGTTTGAAGTCTTCACATACATGTATGTGCACACTACATTCCAAATGTTTGGAAAAGGTCCAAATATATTTGGACCTTTTTAAAAATGGGCTACTCAAAGGCCTTATACGTCATTGACCCATTTGTAAATGTGACTGTCAGTGTGATCTGCTGTCTCTGCAGTAACTTTGGATGGTTGGAGCAGCGTCATGTTTCACACAACGGCCTCGACCTCCACCTGGGCTGCTCTTTACTTTGTGGCCGTCATTGTTGTAGGAAGAATCTTTCCCCTCAACAAAGTTGGCCATTGTGATTCACAGTTTCCACAAGCAGGTATGGACCAGTCATATGTTTCCTTCATGTTTTAGTGAAACCCTGAGTCAACGTGGCTTTTAAATATGGGATTCAGAAGCACCTGCATACACAACTATAAAAACATTCCCTCTAAACACCACAGTGAGGTCTGCTGAAGACTTCTAACCCGCTCCAAAGTCCTTTTGAAACATGTCAGATGGGTCTTGCGCTTCACCTGAGAAAATGTGCTTTGTCATTTCCCAGTTGTCTAGTTATCAACGATTAACTTCAGAGACTCAAGGAGCTACTTGATGAAACATTCCTGCTCTTCCACACATATGCAGAGGTGTCTTCAGTATTCACATTCATTACTCGGGTAGAAGTATAGATACTAGAGTTTAAAAATACTCCTGTAGAAGTTGAAGTATCAACTCAAGTTTTTTACTCAAGTAAGTATAAAAGTACTGCTTTCAAAACTACTTAAAGTGTAAAAGTAATGTAAGGGGGGGAAAAGCTATTAAGGACAAAAGCCATTGAAAATGAATGCATCTTCAGTGTTTCCCCTAGAATTTTTTTCAGGCCCGGTGGTACCCACCGAAAAAATCCTAAACAGACGAGGCGCGTGGGACGGCGTATTGGACATGTAGCAATATAACAAAGTTTTACATTAAAAATCATTGTAGGCCTATATTGCTGAATGATATCACTTCAATGAAATAATAAGATTTAATCTAACCTTTAACCAAAGTGTCATGGGCCAGAAAGGTCTGATCCCATATGAGCATTGAGCACATCTTTTCTAGATATTTCAGAGGGATCTCTATGAAAACCCTCTGGGATGCTCCTCTTTTAACGGCTGCTTGTGCTGACGGCATATGTGACAAAACATCCCTATTCACAATTGAGATTAGATCAGTTATAAATAATTTAAACATTGTAGAAGATTTTTTTTCCCGTTTGGTTATAACAGAGCAGAACCATAAATCAGCCTAGACGCTCATACATGGCTGGCGCTAGGACCCTGCGGACGCCTCGTGCGTCGTCGGGCTGTTTTTTCCTTCATGCTTCCCTGCAGCGTCTCATGCAAACACAAACACACAGACCTGGCAGAAACATTTCTTTATATCATGTTGTCTTTCGCCCGCAATATTTTTTCTTTATTTTTTGGCTAGCTACAAACTCTATACATCCCATTATATATAATAATATGCCAGCGCTCTCAGCAGCGTTACTAGGCAACGAAGCAGGTTGACTCCCGTTGCAGAACAGCGCTGCGCAGAGGCTCCTAAACGTAAATGATCATTGATTTTTTTTTTTTTAGGCCTGGCGGTGGGTCTGGTTGGCCTGGCGGCCCCGCCAGGCCTATATAATGGTAGGGGAAACACTGATCTTAGTATAATGCAAATATATTAAAGAACCATATATGTGTACTATTGAGCATTAACATGTGTTTCAGAGAGCAGACACGTACAAACCAATAGGGTGTCGGAATGGTATTATGTTTATAATTCTCATCCAACCACAACCAAATTCACTCTATCCGGATGGAGCAATTTAACTGGATAGTTTTTTTTAAAGGCCGAAATGAAATAGAGTAACGAGGCTGTTTTTAAAATGTAAGGAGTAAAAAGTACAGATAATTGCGTGAAAATGTAAGGAGTAAAAGTAAAAAGTCGTCTGAAAAATAATTACTCCAGTGAAGTATAGATAACCAAAATTTCTACTTAAGTAAGGTAACAAAGTATTTGTACTTTGTTACTTGACACCTCTGCACATATGCCTGTTTATGCTTTTTCAGTGTCGGTTAATAATGGCTTTGGACCCTTCGGATAGCCAGCCCGAGTCCAGCAGTGATGCAGTTGAGTCAAGCCAACAGGACGAGGCGAATACCGGTGGTATTCAGGAGGATGTAGGTTAAAGTATGGATTTTTCAACATTTACACACCTTTACAAGCTTGAGGTTTTGAATAGTACAAGAAGAAGATGTTCAAATAAACTCTCATAAATACATCTTACCAAAGCTAACTTGAATTCCAAGAGGAGCTTGTTGTGTTTGTGTGTGTGTGTTTTTTTTAATGCATTTATTTACATGATGCTGAATCAAATTCCTTCAGCCAACAGGGGTGGTATAAAGACTGTTAGCAGCAGTGCTGGGGTGCAAAACACAAGAACATTTTTAAAAAGAGCAAAAAAGAATGTTATTAATTTTTTGCTGATTTCCAGCTTTTTCAGTTAATCCATTGGTTCCCAAACTTTTTTTGCCAGGCCCCCCTTTGGTACATAACAGCATTTTCTCACGGAGATTGAAACAACAAAAAATCTGAACATTTGCTCTCAAAAATGACACCTTTAATCCCCACATCTTTTCAGTGATGTGAGTGGGCTTGCTTCATGTATGCAACACATTTCTTTTTTCCTTTTTACTGTACAGTATGCATTACTTTCAACATATTTTTTTCCAAAAATAACCAGCTCCCTGAGTGGAAAAAAAACAGCAGCAACAGCTAAACAAATAATCAAAATTTTAACAATTGCTCTGCAAAAATGTCAGCTTTAGGCCCAATCTCAATACTCCCCCTACTTTTCTTCACTCGCCCTTCTTTTCTTCCCTACCCCCTAAGAAAGAAGGGGGAGATTTTAGGGCACTTGAGATCTAGGGCACTTGGCCCAGGTGCCTGTCCCAATTCTCCCCCTACCCCTCGTTTTCATCCCTACCCTGATCAGGAAGCAGAGAGCCAAAAGCTGTTTTAATTTCAGCTGTAGCGCTGTTAATATGCCACTTTATTAAGTTTTTATATTTTTCAGGCGTAAAAGTAACCTTTAAGATCCCCAACCTGGGCTCAGTTTATCCAAATAACGCCTGTCAAGAAATTTGACTCGACGTTTTCGGAGATGAAAACGTCGTGTGCATTGGCGCACACCTGTAATTAGCACATAGACATTTGATCCACTTTAAATGGACCAGAGATTGTTTCTTATCATAGTCTGCTTCGTTTGGACATGTGTCAAACTCATCTCAAAAGACAGATGAGTGTGAAACGTCCATGCCGTGTGCATTGGCGCACGCCTGTAATCCAAGTTATTGGGAGGTTGAGGATGGTGGATTGTTTGACCTCAGAGCTGCAGTGGACTATGCCGATCGCACAAGTTAAGAAATGACACCGTATACATAGTTTCAGAAAGATTCCTGTAACAGTCAATGGCCCGGTTTCCCAGATCAGTTAAGTAGCTCTTAACAGCGAAAGACTTCTTTCAAACCTTCTTAAGGAGCCTGTGAAAGAAAAACGCGTTTCCCAGAGTTGCTCTTAGCTTAAGAATCTCTTTCATTAAGAAGGAAATGAAAGATGCTGCTGACCCAGTCTTTACAACCATCTTAGTGAACAAAGACTCACAGATCCAGCCGCGTCAGGCAAATCAATATCACACCAAGCAACGAGATATTAAAACAATGCACCCCGCACAAATTATGATCTATTTTATACTTTAGATTTATATTGTTTAGCATTCATTGGTGACAGCAAAGGGAAAAAAAAGAAAAATAAGGAATAACAAGTGTGTTCCTGTATATGCTTTATGCATTACGCACAAATAAAACGATCATCATGAATATCATTTATTTGATAATTTGGCTGCTATACAGCATATTCTCGCTGCAAATCAACCGCGTCGCCGTGCGCGAAGCAGAACTGTTTTTATGAAGGCATTCGTGCGTCAGCACTTCAGTCCCCTGGACGTGCTGTCGGACCGGGCTGTCCAGGCAGCCGTGACACCGATCCTCCTGCCCGAACCCGAGCACCTATATGTGTGATGACAGGGAGTTAGTGCATTGAGGAGCAGCGCTGCGTGTCTCCACCAGTGTTGTGCTAGTTACTGAAAAATAGTAACTAGTTACCGTTACTAGTTACTTCATTAAAAAGTATCTCAGTAACTCAGCTACTTAGACCAAAAAGTAATGCGTTACTATGAAAAGTAACTTTTTAGTTACTTTAAATAAAAACATTATTTTAAATGCTCCCATTAATGCCCTCTAGCCTTCATTTCAGCAGGTATTGTATGGATTTGCATTGTGCATCATGTTCTGCATTCTAAACAGTCTCCCCGCTTCTTCACTTCCTGTATCAATAACGTTGGTTGCTTAGCAACAAGCTGAGAACGGCCAATGAGCTTCAGCAGCAGCTCAAGAGCGGGACCTTTGATGAATCATTCATTACAGTCTCAGATATAATCCATGGTGGCATGTCAGTTTATAAGAATCTTTTTGCCCAGAAGAAAAAAGAGCGAAGACAACGACCCATAACTATTTTCTTCTCTGGTAAAAACTCACCTGCACCGCGGCTTTAGGAGAAAAAGACGCTGCAGAGTCGGGATGCAGCGGCTCAGAAGAGCAGTGAGATCAGCGAGGCGGTGCTGATCTCCGCAATTTGAACCTTCTACATTAATTGAAAAAAGAATTTCACTTATCACAGGTTCTTTTTGGAACATAACCCCTGCGAAAAACCAGGGATTGCTGTAATTCCACGTTATGAAACTCTCCTTCTCTTGGCTCATGACCGTCATGTTTTTGAACGCACACACTACGTTTCCTCCGATCTCCGCGTGTGGGGAAAGAAAACACTGTAGCCAGAAATAACGTAGTTACGCACCGTTTGGTAGCGGTAACTGCGTTACTGAATTTAAAAAGTAATGCGTCAAAGTATTAGTTACAGCAAAACTAAGGGCGTTACTGTAACCCGTTACTAAATAACGTTAGTCCCAACACTGGTCTCCAAACATCCCCAAATACAACGTTGATGAATGCAATAGTGAAAACGGTCAAGCAGCTAAATAAACTTCATAATATTTTTTTGAGGTGAATGATTCTGTTTTACTAGTCAGGAGGATACAATGTGGTCCTATAAGCTGAATGATCGTTAAGTTAATTTCTCCTTTCGTCCATCTTTCACATTTAATAAAAACAATACATTCCCTCATTATTCTCTTACCAAGACTACTTCTTATTTAGTTGCAGTCTTGTTTTCATCATGAAAAAGGTCATTGAATTATATTTATCATCTTAATTTTTCATTATAACACACAGGCAGCAGGGAATTAGTGCGTTAGGTAGCAGTGCTGCGTGTGAAAATGCGCTGATAGTGATCGGTGATCGATTTGCCTGGCATCGATTGATTTGGTTTCAGAACCGCGGTGGTGGACAGCTCCTCCAAAGAGCGAAACTAAAGAGCTGTCCTGAGAACGGTGTTAAGAAGTCATCTGGGAAACACCCGTATCTTAGGGTACCTTCTTAGTTGAAACCTTCTTTGAACCTCTCTTAAATCCTTGAGAGGTCGGATCTGGGAAACCCGGCCATTGTCTTTTTGAAGGTGGTCACGTCCTTCATGGAAGAAGAAACCCTGGTAGAGGAGTTTGCTCTGGATGATGATGACATGACAACCAGGAACCAGAGAAATTGGTGGGAGGGCTTCTGCAACAGGTGGACTGGCTGATTATATAACCTGAAATGTTTAATGGTTTATTATGTTGTGTGATCAGATTAGGAGTTAGTGAATGGGATGGTTTGAAACACATGTGTTGCTTTGGGTAAATTAGATTATTCTTTTATCTAACCCCACAGGATAACTTTGTACATGGATGTTGGTAGCAGCCCGCCTGATGAGGGTTCCTTTTTGGCAAGAGTGGTAAGCAACCGGCTTTACATCAGATGATGTTGTACTGAGGTCTAACAACTGACTCATTGGCTTCTTATTGTGGGTCCAGTTTCATTTCAAGGAAAAACTTGATGCCGTGGTGAAAGGAGAGCTCTTCTCATATGTGGCCGGAGGGATTCTTATCTCAGATCTCATCACCATGTCTATGGAGCACAATTACCAGGTAAGATGTTGGTGTGTGTGGAAAAGTGAAATGTTTCTGGCTCACATATCTCCTTTACCACATCTGCTCCTGCTCTCTGTATTGTCTTGCTCTGTTTTAAAATACTCTCCAACTTCTCGTCCTGCAGCCTCAGATGATGACAAAGGTCGTGACTGTCTGCTAACGCATCTTCACCGCTTTGTTTGTGCTAGAGAGCATATTCAAGATCCTGACTTTGAAATGGACATATTTCATAGTTAAAGGCAACCTCTATGACCTCGTCACCGTTATTGTGAGGTATAATTCAAATCGTTAATACATAATCTCATGGTAATGACTTTTGATTTGCTTATTGATTTCTACCAATACAACCCTACTTCCCCAAAAAGTTAGCATTTCTATGTGTAATATAGACCAACAGAATTTGGGGGTAAACAGGCTCCTTGTTGAAATCTATTGCTGATTTTGCTGAGATTCTATATGACTTCTGCACTTCACATCATATTGAAATGTGCTTGTTTGTCCCTCAGTCTTGTGGAACCTACCTTCATAGTCTTTCGTGTGCTGCGTTTCGGCCGTCTGTTGAACTTCGTTCCAACCATGAAGAAACAGCTGCTGCGTCTGAAGCGAGCCTTGAAGGAGGTCTTTACCTTTTTGATTGTGTGTACGACCTTCGTCATTTACATCAGGTATGCACACACACACACTAACAAGTACGTCCTTGACATGTTCTTGTTTATCGTGGCATTCAGAGTCCCACAGTGCACAGTATTTGGGTCAAAGACGTGACGCTTACCTTTTCTGTCCGATGGAACTTTTTACCTAATAATAAACATAAAAATGAATAAAAAATATAACATGTATGTCTAATACCTTCCTTCTACACGTCTTATAAAACTCTTATTTTATTTAATAATGTTGGTTATTGGTCATTTTCTGCCATCTGAAGTGTGAAAACATCATGTGGGGCGACCGTCCGGCCTTGATATCTGTTTGGACAACTGGTTTTAAATCACATTAAAACAATTTTAAATATAATCCTTGCCCTATTTGGCATAATTTCAAACTTGTTTTAGATTTCCTAAAGTTTCTTTTTTCCAGACAAAGTTCCGACTTCTTACCTTCAATCTTACAGTTTTGGCGGTTCTCCCGCCTTCCTCAGAGTGTCACGTGATGGGAAGTGACAACGTCCATATCAGTGGTTTTTACTATGAGGGCGTGGCCGACCTGTCAGGTTTGACAGGTCGGACACGCCCCCCGCTGTCCTCCCTCCAAGATACTGGTCCATGTGTGTGAGAGCATGTAGCTCCCTCATCCCTGTTCATCGTTTGTTGTCCTTGTTTCCTTATTTCTATGGCCTCCATGATCCAGCACTGGTGTCTTTTGTCCTCAGTGTGGATGACTCTGGCTTTGTCCCAGTTCATGATATGGTTTTTCCTTTTACAGTGGTCTGTTATGGCTGACTTGTGGGTCTCTTGCAATGCCTTCTCTTTTATTGCTCTTGTTTGAGTCTTTTCCGTCTCCTTCTCGCTTTCCTTTTGATGTTCTTTTCTTCTCGTGTTGAAACTTCTTCCCGTTTCTCCGATGTACGTTTTTATTACATGATTGACAGGGGATTTCGTATATGACGTTGCATTTTTTGTTGCGATCTATTTTGTCTTTTGGGTGCACAACTGTCTTGGTGTAGGGGTTGATGAGCAGCAGGAGAATCCCGGGCAAGTTGTGGTGAATCTTCTACCACTAAACGAGGAATTTAACCCACCGGTGTCCTCTACACCAGAGAAAGAAAGAGGGAAAAGATCTGAGAAACGAGAAAGAAAGAGAAAGAGACTGCAGGCTCAGAAGCGTAAACTACTTGAGGAGAACCAAAAACTGAAAAAAAGAACTAGCAGAGATGAGAAAAGAACAGGAATGAGCCAGAAAGAGTGAGATGAGGGCTAAAGAAAGGGTACGGCTGAGTGAGAAGTTCAAGCCCAAAGGAAAGAAAAAAGTGTCAACACAGAGAGAGCAGGCAGTTGTTAGTTTTTTAACAAGAGATGAGAACAGTCGCCTTTTACCTGGGAATAAAGACACCATCACTAAAAACAAAGTGAAATATCAACGACGCAATTACAAAGCCCCTAAAGGAACTACCGGTACATGGGTCAATGACGAATAGGGATTTTCAACAGGTCAATTTTAAAATAATAAATAAAAGAATATATATTGCAGTAGTTCAAACATTAAGAATGTTGTGTACACATACATTCATATAAAAATGTTAAATTAATTGATTTCAGAGTTTTTTGTCAAGATGAATTGGCACTAGCCTGAAAAAAGGTCATGTGGTGCAAACATGATTCATATTAAAATAAATTAAATTCCTTAATATCTTGACATCTTTTTTTTTTACAAGTTTTCAGTATTATACAAAAATGTTTTTTTAGTGGTCGCGCCACATGATATTTCATAAAATGGACATCAGTCAAACTTTGTTTGTATATTATAATGGAAATATAAATACAAATGTGTTCCAATCTTACACACTACAAAATACTTAAGAAATCATGCCAGATAGAAGAAGATTGATTTAAATACATTTAGAGTGATTTCAAAAAAAGGTTTTCAAAACCAGAGTCGTGGTCGGACGGTCACACCACATGACATTCTGACGCTTAAAACAACAACAAAATCCCAAATAACTAGTATTTTTTTGTAAAATTCAAGTGAGTCCATATGTGGGACAGGTAGTTCATATATATGGTATTTGTTTTATCCATTTAAACCTTTTTTAGATTGATAGAAATGATAGGCGTCACGTCATTGACCCACATACCCTGTACAACAGTGAGATGGAGAGGAGTCTCCATCTATCTTACAGGCAGTTCATCTGGAAACGGCCCTTCTATGTAACAGAGCCAAAGATCCAAGATAGAGACATGTGCATGTATGGAACATGAAAATGAAATGACATGAAGTAAGGAAAATGCTGATGTTATGATATTTGCGTGTCAAATGAAATAGTGAGGAAAATGTTAATGTTATGATGTTTATGTGTCAAATGATATAGTTATGCTGATTCTTTAATAAAATGTCTTTAAATTTGTCTCAACTCTTAACTGTCTGCTGTTTCTCATCATTTGGGGCGACCACCCGTCATGTGGGGTAACCAACAAATGGCAATTCTGTACCAAATTCAAAATTTAATGTCTATCAGTTTTGTTTTAAATATAAATCATTGGTAGGCTATAGTATGCATAAGTGGATACTACTTGTACACACTTTAAATCAGTTTTATGAATTTTAGAATAAAATAATTATATGTAATGGCTTTATGAGGGTGACACTGCAATTATAGATAAAATGTATTTAAAAATGGTTTTCAAAAAAATGAAAGGAAACATGAGTCTATCTTTCTTGAACAGTTAATTTAATTACTGATACTTATTAAAATATACATTTTGTTATGGAAATCTATTAATTTTGAGATAAATTACGGTCGCTCCAAATGACTTTTAAGGCCGTTGCCCTATTAATGTAAGTTTAAAAACACTTAAATACCTTTTGTTTGAAGTTTTCACATACATGTATGTGCACACTACATTCCAAATGTTTGGAAAAGGTCCAAATATATCTTTATTTGAAGTATTTTAAAAATGGGCTACTCAAAGGCCTTATACGTCATTGACCCGTTTGTAAATGTGACTGTCAGTGTGATCTGCTGTCTCTGCAGTATTTTTGGGATCCACCTGTTTGGCTGTAGTGAATACTTTGACTCACTGCCCAAGTCCATGACAACTGTCTTCCAGGTAAGTGTTTGACCTTCCATACTATGCAATCATCATTAGATGTTATCATTGCACACATACATCTTTATCTATTGTCGTTTTCCCATCTATCAACCCAGATTGTAACTTTGGATGGTTGGAGCAGCGTCATGTTTCACACAACGGCCTCGACCTCCACCTGGGCTGCTCTTTACTTTGTGGCCGTCATTGTTGTAGGAAGAATCTTTCCCCTCAACAAAGTTGGCCATTGTGATTCACAGTTTCCACAAGCAGGTATGGACCAGTCATATGTTTCCTTCATGTTTTAGTGAAACCCTGAGTCAACTTGGCTTTTAAATATGGGATTCAGAAGCACCTGCATACACAACTATAAAAACATTCCCTCTATAAACCACAGTGAGGTCTGCTGAAGACTTCTAACCCGCTCCAAAGTCCTTTTGAAACATGTCAGATGGGTCTTGCGCTTCACCTGAGAAAATGTGCTTTGTCATTTCCCAGTTGTCTAGTTATCAACGATTAACTTCAGAGACTCAAGGAGCTACTTGATGAAACACTCCTGCTTTTCCACACATATGCCTTTGTTTATGCTTTTTCAGTGTCGGTTAATAATGGCTTTGGACCCTTTGGATAGCCAGCCCGAGTCCAGCAGTGATGCAGTTCCCCTCTGCCCCAAACCCGGTTCCCCTCTGCCCCTAACCCGGTTCCCCTCTGCCCCAACCCTGCTCCCTCTGCCCTAACCCGGTTCCCCTGCTCCCTCAGCCCCAACCCAGTTCCCCTCTACCCCAACCCGGTTCCCCTCTGCCCCAACCCGGTTCCCCTCTGCCCCAACCCGGTTCCCCTCTGCCCCAACCCGGTTCCCCTCTGCCCCAACCCAGTTCCCCTCTGCCCCAACCCGGTTCCCCTCTGCCCTAACCCGGTTCCCCTGCTCCCTCTGCCCCAACCCAGTTCCCCTCTGCCCCAACCCAGTTCCCCTGCTCCCTCTGCCCCTAACCCGGTTCCCCTGCTCCCTCTGCCCCAACCCAGTTCCCGTCTGCCCCCAACCCAGTTCCCCTCTGCCCCCAACCCAGTTCCCCTCTGCCCCCAACCCAGTTCCCCTCTGCCCCCAACCCAGTTCCCGTCTGCCCCCAACCCAGTTCCCGTCTGCCCCCAACCCAGTTCCCCTCTGCCCCCAACCCAGTTCCCCTCTGCCCCCAACCCAGTTCCCCTCAACCCAGTTCCCCTCTGCCCCCAACCCAGTTCCCCTCTGCCCCCAACCCAGTTCCCCTCTGCCCCCAACCCAGTTCCCCTCTGCCCCAACCCAGTTCCCCTCTGCCACCTCGGTTAATAATGGTTAGGGAGTCTTTGGACAGCCAGCCCGAGTCCAGCAGTGAAGCAGTTGAGTCAAGCCAACAGGACGAGATGAATACCGGTGGTATTCAGGAGGATGTAAGTTATGTAAGTATGGATTTTTCAACATTTACACACCTTTACAAGCTTGAGGTTTTGAATAGTACAAGAAGATGATGTTCAAATAAACTCTCATAAATACATCTTACCAAAACTCACTTGAATTCCAAGAGAAGCTTGTTGTGTTTGTGTGGTGTGTTTTTTAATGCATTTACTTATTTATTGGGATGATTTTGATCATGTTTTCCATATGAAACTGATATGCAACTGCTGGACCTGCAGAGATCTTCAAGCTGGATCCACAAGGCACAACGGTGGTGCAAGGAGCATGAAGACTGGTCCGTCTTTTTGTTGCCCCCCCCATAATAGGCAAGTTGATGATGCTAATACAACATGACTGACATATTGACATGATGCTGAATCAAATTCCTTCAGCCAAGGGGGGGTGGTATAAAGACTGTTAGCAGCAGTGCTGGGGTGCAAAACACAAGAACATTTTTAAAAAGAGCAAAAAAGAATGTTATAAATTTTTTGCTGATTTCCAGCTTTTTCAGTTAATCTAAAACCACGTATGAGGTAAAAGTTCAGCAGCACCGATTCACAGGTATTATGACCAATAATTATTAATAAAACAGGGTTTGGGGCGTGTGTTCTCACAGTTCTGCTCTCTTGTTGGTATCCATACGTCTCTGTCCATTAGCTGTTGTAGCACATAACTTGTTTGCCCTGCCGACCCTTTTTCTTTGTAGCTTACATGTTCTAGATCAGTGGTTCCCAACCTTTTTTCCTTGTTCCCCCCCTACTTGTGTCTAAGACCAGCCGGGCCCCCCGACCCGTTTGTACT
This sequence comes from Cololabis saira, assembly GCF_033807715.1. Lineage (NCBI taxonomy): Eukaryota > Metazoa > Chordata > Actinopteri > Beloniformes > Belonidae > Cololabis > Cololabis saira. The sequence continues at coordinate 2,783,836 of NC_084588.1, read as the reverse complement.
AGCACCAAAAGAGTAAAGTGATTTGTCACAAATCTTTAATTGAAAAAATTAACATTGTTTTTTTTTATACATTTCTCTTTGGTTTACCCTGTACATATATGACTTTTTTTTTCTCACCTTCATTTTGTGTCACCAATGTATAAAATAAGCAGAATTAGAAATAATTGCAAGGACTTAAAAATATTTCTGAGAAATGTTTCTTACACATTCACATTTTTAACATTTTTCCTTTAACAACCTGTCGGAGTAGTATGATTAAATATTGAATAATTGTATAATAATAAGTAATTGTCCTGGTTACGATTTGTTGAGAACCCAAAAGCAGGAGGCAGGAGTTCTAGAAAAATCTGGTTTATTTATAAAGACAAAACCAAAAACGTTGCTGAGCAGGATCAAAAAGGCAGAACCAAAACAGGAATCCAAAACTAGACGAGGAGAACATGGAGGGAGCAAACGGTACGGACCAGCAGGGAGCAGGGAAAGACAAGACCAGATATAACAGGGGATAACGAGACACAGGTGCAGACAATCAGGGCAGATGGAAACAGGAGGGATAGAACTGAAATAAACTGGGGGAAATGTCAAACCCTGACAGTAATAAGTAATGAAATAATTTCCTGTATTTGTCACCGGTGTACAAAAAACAAAGATTATTCAAAGACATTCATAAATGATTCCTAAAAATGTCTTATGAAGAAGTAAACATTAAACTTAACATAAGCCTGACCGTTTCCCTTTAACAACTTAACACACATCCTTACAAAGGAATAAAAAAGCCCTGTCATACATCTGAATTAACTGCATTAACTGAAAAAAAAACATTGACTGAAATAAAAGAAGAAAAAAATTAACTGAAAAGCAGGGCCAGTTTGTTGTCTCATATCCACATGCACATCATTTCAACACAGGTTTTGGTACAGCTATACACATTATGTCTAAGCATTATAATAAGAACAAACAGTAACAATAACAAACAGCTTTTAGCTTACTTGATTTTCTGTGTAATTCTGTTCATTGATGAACCAATGGCCACCTTAGGCTTGCATACCTCTGACCAGGGATGCGATGTCGGGTGTGATGCTTGTGACAGCCAGCCTGAAGTCCCGGTGGACATCAAGTCTGTTGCATGCTTTTGTTTTTATTGTCACAAGGGCGCTGAAGGCTGTCTCGGACAGGTATGTAGTACTAAATGGGAGAATAACCTTCTTAACTGCATGTTTCGCCAGTCTGGGAGCAACAGTGTGTCCGATGGAAATCCAAAACTTTTTGTATCCGTTCTCCTGGAAGAATTTCTTTGACACCGAATCAGCTTGAAGGTCACAAAGCTCATCTTCACAGCCGAGATACTCCACGTCCTCGATTGTGGAAATGTAGGGATTAATCACCCACGTTTCCTTTGACAAGTAGTCGTTAACATCGGCAAAACGGGTCTTAATCTCCTCCTGGAGCAGGTTCATGTGTTGGATAAACTCGGTGCGTAAAGACGCACGCACAGTGCCGACAGAATGCTTCAGCAGCAGTGGAAAATGTTGCAAGTCCCCTTGTGACATTTTTTTGACTCTGTGCTCCACTTTGCACACAAACGCATGCAGGGCTTCTTTGCACTGCATGACATTTGATTCAGGGCCCTGCATCTGCTTGTTCGTTTCATTGTAGGGAGCGAATATGTCTGCCAAGTATGCCGTTTTGATCCAAAACGCATCAGTCAGCTGTTCATACAGTGATTGGTTGTGATCTTGCAAGAACGCCTTTATTTTTTCCCGTCGCTCCATAAAACGCCCGAGCACTTGTCCACGCGACAGCCACCGCATCTCCGTGTGTAGCAGCAGTGTTTGATGTGCTTCATCCTCACACAGCTGGGCAAATAGTCTCTTGTTTGTAGGGCGAGCCTTAATGAAGTTTACAACTTTAACGACAGTTCCCAGGGTATTACTGAGGTCTTCAGAAAGTTTTTTACTGGCCAATGCTTGGCGATGTAGCATGCAGTGGAAAATCGCGCACTCGGGGGGCTCTTTCTTTAAGTCGGCTGTTAAATCCCTTGTTCTTGCCCATCATCGCAGCGGCCCCGTCGGTGAAGCATGCGACCAGATTGTCATATGGCAGATTGTTCGATGACAAATAAGAGTTCACAGCAAAAAAAATATCCTGACCCGTTGTTGTTGTTGTTGTCTCTAGATTTGTTGACATCAGTAAGTCTTGTTTCAAGTCATCGCCGTCAATATACTGCACATAAACGATGAGCACTGACTCGTCTGACACTGTTGTCGTTTCATCCAGCTGAATGGCAAAGGGAACTTTCCTAAGTTTCTCGTGCAGCTTGTTTTGGCAATCTGCAGCCATTTTATCAATTCGGTCTTTGACCGTGTTGTCAAAGAGTGGGATGGTTTTAACTTTATCCACCACCTGCGGTCCACACAACTTCTCCACAATTTTTAGACAAGCGGGTTCTATTAGCTGCTCTCCGATGTTGTGCAGCTTTTTAGCCTTGGCGATTTAATAGCGAGCACTCAAATGATGCCTCCGTGGCTCTGTGCAAATCACTGCCTGCTATTTCAAATGCTTTTCTAATGTCCCTGGATCTTTTTGATAGTGCCAACTGCCTCTTCCTCTCAAAGAATTCCCGACTTTCACCAACAGTCTCCTGGTGTTTTGTCTCCTGGTGTCGTTTCATTTTACTGGGCTTCATGCTGTCGTTTGCTAGTTTCTCGCCACAAATGACACATTCTGGCCGATTACGGTCCTGTCCTTCAGTAAAACCAAAGTCCAAGTAACTCTCCAGATAATGCCTCACTTTTTTTTTTAATACTGACGAGTCTTTGGCACTTTTACGTTTCTCAGACATGTTTTCACTAATAAATAGGTGCACTGAAAGCAGGAAAAAGCTAGCCGTTAACTGACCTGATGAACGTGACTGACACTGCGCTGGTCACAGAGGTTCAGAAGTTACAGAGTGGCCTGCTTACGTATTTTAAAATATTAAAAATATATTGTGCATTGTGTTCTGCATTCTGATTGGCTAGTCTCCCCGCTTCCTCACTGTCAATAACGTTGGTCGCTTAGCAACAATGCTGAGAACGGCCAATGAGCTTCAGCAGCAGCTCAGGATGCAGCGGCATCAGAAGAGCAATATATCGTTACAAATCTTTATTTGAAAATATGAACATTAATTCGGTTTTTTTGATACATTTCTCTTTTGGTTTACAGTACCCTGTGTACAGATGACTTTTTCTCACCTTCATTCTGTGTCACCAATGTATAAAATATGCACAAAAAATTATTGCAAGGACATAAAATAATTTCTGAAAAATGTCTCTTTTAATATGAGAGCAAACATTTTTAACATTTTTCCTTTAACAACCTGTTAGAGTAGTAGTATGGTTAAATGTTGAATAATGATATAATAATACGTTTTTAAGTTTTTATCCTGCTAAATAATTTAGACTTTGGTCTGCACACACATTAATGATTGATACCATGAAGGTAGAAACCAAAGGTATATATATATGTGCATTATTACTATATTTAATATATATACATATACGCATACATATGCATACACATACATAAATATACACATACAAACCCAGTGATTTTTTTTTTTTTTTGGGGTGGGGGGGGTGACGACATCCACTGCCAATCCAGGAAGCAGGAACACACGGAGACACACGTCAAGCACTGGAAATCTGCAACAAAAAACCACAAACAAAACACGAAACTGGCACGGAGCCGACCAAAACACGAACAGCAATCGACCCAAATCTTGAGATCTGATCGCAGTCTGAGCTAAGCTACCGCTACCTAACCCCAAAAACTACAGAGTGTGTGTGTGTGTGTGTGTGTGTGTGTGTGTGTGTGTGTGTGTGTGTGTGTGTGTGTGTGTGTGTGTGTGTGTGTGTGTGTGTGTGTGTGTGTGTGTGTGTGTGTGTGTGTGTGTGTGTGTGTGTGTGTGTGTGTGTGTGTGTGTGTGTGTGTCCAAACAAAGCTCCACCTGAAGTGTATCTGTAGTGGGGGGGGGGGCAACCCCGCGGGACCAGAGGCCGACACGGAAGAACCCGGAACCCAGGCCACCAGCAACCCCACAGAGGGGAGAAGTAGGAGGGAGGCAACCCACCGCCTGCGAGCCCCCCCCGGCGGCGTTCGAGGGGGCCCGCGGGCGGGGCCCCCACAGCGTGGGAAGAAGCAGCCAGGGATCCCGCAGCGGCGGACCGCGACCCAGGCAATCCCCGGCCACCCGGGCCGGACACGTGGCCAGGAGGCCCTCACCCTTCAGGCCAACGACCCCCACCCGGCAGGGGGCCAGCCTGCCCGGAGAGACAGAGCCGCCCCGGCCGCCGACGCGGGCAGGTGCACCCGCCCCCACGAAAGTGGCCCTCCAAGACCAGAGGGGCGCCCCGCCGCGGAGGCAGCGGGGGGGACCGGAGACGGGCCCGGAAAGAGCACAGGGCGACACCCGCGCAGGCCCGACAACGGAGGGCCCCGGACCCAGGCATCCCATTCATTCATCCATTCACCTATCCGATACCTATACTAATAATAAGATATACTATACATAATAACAATAATAATAATAACCATCTTTGTATAATATAATATTGATAAATTATTAAGTTTTGTTGTCCTGCCAATGGAGGCTCAAATCCTCCATGGCAGGACCCTTCCACACCGCATTCTCACCGACACCCCAGGCTGCACGGCGAGCCCCGCCAGGCCCGGGTATCCCGACCCACCTATCCCAGGCCGGCGAGGGAACGCGGGTGATGTGGGACCCCCTCCCGCCCCTGGTGTTGAGTGCATGTGATTAATGCTATAAAAAAAGGGAGGGGGAGGGCCAAGTATCGATTTGACACCGACCCCCCCCCCCCCCTCCCGAACTACGTGTCCTGGTCAAATGTATTTATTAAGTGTTGAATGTGCAGTGTCTACTTTGCTGTTAAAACCGTGAGGCGGGGAGTGCCGGGCCATGCGGGACAATGCCCCCCACGACCCGGACCCCCCGCCCTTCGCCTATGTGCGTATGAATCGTGTAGGGGGGAAGGAGGGGGAGCGGAGGCCGAAGCCAGGAAGCAGGACCAGCAAAGCCGGCCCTGGTAAGACACCCGCGTTCCCCCACCGGCCATCCAGTAGACGGGGGGCGGCCCTCCGAGCCGGGCCAGGGCCCCACCGTACCTCCACGGACGCCCCCGGCGCCGCGGGGGCACCCAGACGGAGGGGGAAACGGTCCAACATCCCCCCATTCATACTGACAACATACGACATAGACACCTGGGAATGGTGCCACCCCGCCGCCGCACCCCCCGGTCAGGGGAGGCCCGATCCCCGGACCCGGACCCTCTGTACCGGTGTACAGAACCATAAAGCATGCATATAATTATCTGGGGTGTTCTCTGTGCACTGTGAACAGATATTAGAGGTGACAAAGCCCATCTGGAACATCCTTTGTCCAGTATAGTGTATTCTATGAAGAACTTTGTACTGTATAAGTTGTAAGTTTGGGTTCTTAGTCATAGTAAACGTATTTAAGCATATTTGTGACCAAGAAAACTGGTCGGTATTTAGAGAGAGATCCGCCTCCCACTTGGAAATCGGGAGAGAGACTGAATTGTCCAGTTTAGACACTAACCTGTAGAGTTTTGATAACAACTTTAGAGTGCTTAGATTCAATAAATCTATTATCCTAGCGGGATAACTTTGGTAATTTTAAAATACTACCGTATTTTGACAACCATACGGCGCGCTGTGTGGAAAGGCGCACGCTCAGTTTTGTGTGTCATTTCTGTATTTAAAACACACACACGGCGCACCGACCGAAAAGGCGCCGTCTACACACACGGAGCGCCGCCTTACAACAACACACACACAAGCATAAACTTAGTTTGATTGCACTTCATTTAAGTTATTACATTAATCAGTTTTCAGAACTCAGCGTGTCGGGTTTCATCCGAGCCTGATCAGCTGAGACTGGGAGAAGTGACCAATGAGACTGGGGGAGAAGTGACCAATGAGACATGGAGAACTGATCAATGAGACTGGGAGAAGTGATCAGCGCTGCGACGGGCACGAGACCGCAGCTCTCTGGCCATGCTGAGCATGCCGAGTCACTTTCCGATGCCGGCTTTTGCCAAACAACGGTCCAGCTGAGCAGACTCGTCAGCCCACACATCCAAAATCCATCAGCAGTAAACGTCGGCAGGCTCCGTGCCCGCCGACTAAGCGGCAGCCTCGCTCCCAGCCCGCGGGGACGCCGTACGGGACGCCGTACGGGACGCCGTACGGGACGCCGTACGGGACGCCGTACGGGACGCCGTACGGGACGCCGTACGGGACGCTGTACGGGACGCCGTACGGTCCGGTGAGCTGTAAATGCCCTGCATTTACAGCTCTTATTTTAATATGTTAAAGAAATGTAGAACTATCCTTTCCTCTAATGTATTTCAATATATGATGGAAATTCTATGCGAGATGTGTCACCATGGCTATGGAGAGTCCTAATGTGTCGTTGTTTCCGACCACCAAGCCTCTTGCCGCTGCCGCCAGGGTCCATCATCCTACCGGACTGTGTGTGACTGGGACACAGCCGTGTTGCTCAGGTGCTGCAGGTGATGCCATGTGGCCAAACAAGGATAGGTTGCAGCACTATTGCTGATATTTTTACATTTTTGACGGACATGTCAAAGGCAAGCAGAAAGTCTCGTCTGGTCAACGAAAACTCAAACACGTCTCGTCATGTTTTAGTCATCAAAGAGCCACATTAAGCTCGTCACCGTCTCGTTATCATAATGAAAAAAAGGTGCGTCTACGAAAATAATTTCGTCATCGTTGACAAAACCGACACTGCTTTGTTGAAGATAGGAAGGTAAAACTTTGCCACGTTGATGTGCAGTCCTGACACCTGGTTTGTACTTGCAGGTTCGTGGTGGCCTCCAACAGGGTGATCTTCATGCTGCGGGACGGTAGCATGGCCTGGGAGGTCAAGGACTTCCTGGTGGCTCAGGAGCGGTGTGCAGACGTCACCGTGGAGGGACAGGTGTTTCCGGGGAAGGGCGCAAACAAGGACGTCCCGAAATACAAGCAACAGAAAGAAGGCAGCGGCAAGAAGAGCAAAAAGTTGAAGTCTGAACTGTGAGGGAGCTGGTGGTCTGAAACACCTCTGACCAGCTCCAGATCTGGGGGAGTTTGTGTCGGGATGAGACTCGTCTGTAGAAGATCTTCGGATGATGCAGCAGTTTCAAGTCATGCTTCATGACCACCTTCTACCCCCTTCACCTGGAACCCGGTTCCCCTGCTCCCTCTGCCCCAACCCGTTCCCATCTGCCCCAACCCGTTCCCATCTGCCCCAACCCGGTTCCCCTCTGTCCCAAACCCGGTTCCCCTCTGTCCCAAACCCGGTTCCCCTTTGCCCCAAACCCGGTTCCCCTTTGCCCCAAACCCGGTTCCCCTTTGCCCCAAACCCGGTTCCCCTGCTCCCTCTGCCCCAACCCGGTTCCCCTCTGCCCCAAACCCGGTTCCCCTCTGCCCCAACCCGGTTCCCCTCTGCCCCAACCCGGTTCCCCTGCTCCCTCTGCCCCTAACCCCTAACCCCGGTTCCCCTCGGAGGGATTCTTATCGCAGATCTCATCACCATGTCTATGGAGCACAATAACCAGGTAAGATGTTGGTGTGTGTGGAAAAGTGAAATGTTTCTGGCTCACATATCTCCTTTACCACATCTGCTCCTGCTCTCTGTATTGTCTTGCTCTGTTTTAAAATACTCTCCAACTTCTCGTCCTGCAGCCTCAGATGATGACAAAGGTCGTGACTGTCTGCAAACGCATCTTCACCGCTTTGTTTGTGGTAGCGAGCGTATTCAAGATCCTGACTTTGAAATGGACATATTTCATAGTTAAAGGCAACCTCTATGACCTCGTTACCGTTATTGTGAGGTATAATTCAAATCGTTAATACATAATCTCATGGTAATGACTTTTGATTTGCTTATTGATTTCTACCAATTCAACCCTACTTCCCCAAAAAGTTAGCATTTCTATGTGTAATATAGACATCAACAGAATTTGGGGGTAAACAGGCTCCTTGTTGAAATCTATTGCTGATTTTGCTGAGATTCTATATGATTTCTGCACTTCACATCATATTGCAGGGCTGTACGATTACTTTTTTGAATGGTAGCACTGGTGCTAGCAAGTTAAAAATTTTTGTAGCACAAATAAAAATTTACTAGCACACCCGGGTGGACAGTTAGCAGGGGTGTAACGATACACTAATCTCACGATACGATACACGATACTGAGGTCACGATAACGATACGATATTATAGCAGTATTTTTTTAACAACCTTGAATGAGGAACATATGACTGGAAAAAATGGTCTTTTATTTGAAAGACACAAAATACAAAACAATGCTGTGCGTTTGCCCTATTGTTACAGTTTGTAATGCTTTATAACTGTTTAAGTTTTAAAGATAAAGCCAGGCCAACCATTTTCCACAAACTGAACTAAAAGTAAATGTCAGGTTTGCATTATGATCTTCAGTTTCATACAAGTACAAATATTTAGACACAAACTGAATAGTTTCTCTCATGTATGACTTGACTTTTTTATTTTCCAGAAATTTAACAACTAAAATTAAATAAATAAATAAAAGTAAATAAATACATACAATTTTACATCATAAAAAAGATTGATTCATGCTCACCTTATAAGTGTAAGAGGAGATTTATTTTTGTTAAGGTTATTTTGGTAATTCAGGGTTCATTATTTTATAAATATATTCTTTATATTCTGATGTAAATCAGGGACTATAATTACACTAGTCAGTTTATCTGTAGTTGTTAATATGTTTTAGATTGGGCGGAGTGATACTAGCACTAGGTGCTGTGTTGATGTTCTAAAATCCTACGCTAAATGTTTAATTTAATAAGGTAAGGCTTAACTCTACACCAGTCTTAAAAGTTCAGAGCTCAAAACCCTGCTAGAGTCCTGTGATCGGGACCGCAAAAAGGTACTACTTTCTTCTGAGCGGAGTAAGATTTTGGTCCGCGTTTCGAGGCGCAGTCGGCGCGCGCGGTCGGATCATGGATGTATTAATAGTATTAATTAATAGCCTTTCCACACGGCGCCCCGGCCGTATGGTCGCGAAAATACGGTATTTATATATGAAATGTCAGAATAGGTAATTTTTTTGACGACACCCCGGTTGAGAAAGGCTGATGTAGGTCAAGAGACATTCATATTGATTTTCACACTTTTTTTAACATGACCCCAGCGCAACTCACTCGCACAAATGCGAGTGGATACATATTTCTCTTCGCACCGGATGATTTTTATTCGCAAATGCGATGAAAACTGTCGCATTGTACAGCCCTGTATTGAAATGTGCTTGTTTGTCCCTCAGTCTTGTGGAACCTACCTTCATAGTCTTTCGTGTGCTGCGTTTCGGCCGTCTGTTGAACTTCGTTCCAACCATGAAGAAACAGCTGCTGCGTCTGAAGCGAGCCTTGAAGGAGGTCTTTACCTTTTTGATTGTGTGTACGACCTTCGTCATTTACATCAGGTATGCACACACACACATTAACAAGTACGTCCTTGACATGTTCTTGTTTATCGTGGCATTCAGAGTCCCACAGTGCACAGTATTTGGGTCAAAGACGTGACGCTTACCTTTTCTGTCCGATGGAACTTTTTACCTAATAATAAACATAAAAATGAATAAAAAACATAACATGTATGTCTAATACCTTCCTTCTACACGTCTTATAAAACTCTTATTTTATTTAAAAATGTTGGTTATTGGTCATTTTCTGCCATCTGAAGTGTGAAAACATCATGTGGGGCGACCGTCCGGCCTTGATTTCTGTTTGGACAACTGGTTTTAAATCATATTAAAACAATTTAAATATAATCCTTGCCCTATTTGGCATAATTTCAAACTTGTTTTAGATTTCCTAAGTTAAGCTCGTCACCGTCTCGTTATCGTGATGAAAAAAAGGTGCGTCAACGAAAATAATTTCATCATCGTTGACAAAACCGACACTGCTTTGTTGAAGATAGGAAGGTAAAACTTTGCCTCGTTGATGTGCAGTCCTGACACCTGGTTTGTACTTGCAGGTTGGTGGTGGCCTCCAACAGGGTGATCTTCATGCTGCGGGACGGTAGCATGGCCTGGGAGGTCAAGGACTTCCTGGTGGCTCAGGAGCGGTGTGCAGACGTCACCGTGGAGGGACAGGTGTTTCCGGGGAAGGGCGCAAACAAGGACGTCCCGAAATACAAGCAACAGAAAGAAGGCAGCGGCAAGAAGAGCAAAAAGTTGAAGTCTGAACTGTGAGGGAGCTGGTGGTCTGAAACACCTCTGACCAGCCCCAGATCTGGGGGAGTTTGTGTCGGGATGAAACTCGTCTGTAGAAGATCTTCATGATGCAGCAGTTTCAAGTCATGCTTCATGACCTCCTTCTACCCCCTTCACCTGGAACCCGGTTCCCCTGCTCCCTCTGCCCCAACCCGGTTCCCCTCTGCCCCAACCCGGTTCCCCTCTGCCCCAACCCAGTTCCCCTCTGCCCCAACCCGGTTCCCCTCTGCCCCAACCCAGTTCCCCTCTGCCCCAAACCCGGTTCCCCTCTGCCCCAAACCCGGTTCCCCTCTGCCCCAACCCGGTTCCCCTCTGCCCCAACCCAGTTCCCCTCTGCCCCAAACCCGGTTCCCCTCTGCCCCTAACCCGGTTCCCCTCTGCCCCTAACCCGGTTCCCCTCTGCCCCAAACCCGGTTCCCCTCTGCCCCAAACCCGGTTCCCCTCTCCCTCTGCCCCAACCCGGTTCCCCTCTGCCCCAACCCGGTTCCCCTCTGCCCCAACCCGGTTCCCCTCTGCCCCAACCCGGTTCCCCTGCTCCCTCTGCCCCAACCCGGTTCCCCTCTGCCCCAACCCAGTTCCCCTGCTCCCTCTGCCCCTAACCCGGTTCCCCTCTGCCCCTAACCCGGTTCCACTCTGCCCCTAACCCGGTTCCCCTCTGCCCCTAACCCGGTTCCCCTGCTCCCTCTGCCCCAACATGACAAACAGACAGATTAAAGGCAGTGTCCATTTTACTTTGTAATCTGCATTACAAATGTATTATGACAGTTAAGCACATTCTCTTTTGAGGAAAAAAGTCAGTGTGTTCATAACGTAAGAGTAACTATAGTCATTATGATGTTAGTGCAGTGTTGCTATTTATTTATTCTGTTAAATGTATTATATTTTGCTGTAGAACTAGTTCATCATTCAATGAATTGCAGCATTTATTATACGTGGAATAGAGTGCACAGAAAATTAACATACACAAACTGAATAATTTTGGACCATAACGTCAATAAACCGTGAGAATAAATAGTGTCATGTGGTCATGAAGTAGAAAACTATAGTAAAATGTATTTACATGTATGTGTTTAATCAGTGTAGGGTAGTTATGAACATGTTTCCATTGAGAAAAGATCGGTGCACGCTTGGTCCCGCCCCACAGATGTCTGACCTGTTGTCTCTCGGATGTTTCCAGAGACATGAGTATTCCAGGAAGCAGGTTCAACAAACTAAACCGGAACTCTGAGTTGACTTATCCTGAGATAGGAAACTCAGAGTTTTTGGTTCCAGAACAGCGGATATGAGTTAGTTCAATCAACTCTGAGTTTGTTAACCTTGATTTAAGCGCGAGCATGAAGAAACTAAAAAGCCATCATCAATGGAGCCCTGATACTATGATTGTTTTGGGGATGTCCCTGTTTTTTGGCGCTCGCGAAAATCGCTGAAATTGGGACGTCCCTTATTTCTATTTCTGAAAGGTGGCAACCCTACATATTTGATATATTCAGCACACATACATATTCAGTGGTCATTTCAATGTATAGTGCTTTATCCCGATTAACAGTTGAGTTCTGCTCAGCCAACAGAAAGAATTTTCTCTGAACTGAGAGCACGTCCGCGGTTTGTAATGTTGGATATATATGGCTGGAGAATGTCCTTCAGATAAATAATAGTGACGAAGAACGGTAACGTTCTGTAAGGTACTCATCAGGGAGTTAAAGTACCGTATTGGCTGAATTCAGGTCCTGTTCATCCTGAACGCTGTGGTTCGAGACCCCGCTGCTTGCTGATCGGGTAACGTATTGCGTCACGCATCGCGTCACTTCCTGGTGTTTGCGGTCTGTTGCTGCTGCACGGCGTGCAGCCAGGCTCAGATCTCTCCCGACTTTTTATCTAAAACTTAGACTGTTTTCTGGTAAAATAGCACTATATCTGGTACATTACTGTCTTTATTTCAACACTCGCTCATTTTCTCTTCCGTAACTTTCACTGTCACCAATCACCGATACATTTTCTGTCCGTTAGCCTCCGTTAGCATCTTAGCATGGCCTCTCCGGCTCCCACCGCTTCACCGCTTTCCTGCTCAGTGTGTGAAATGTTTAGTTATTCCTCTGCCTCCTTTAGTGAAGACGGTAAGTGCTTAAAGTGTAGTTTATTTGCAGGGCTGGAGGCGAGGCTCAGTCAGTTAGAGGTCCGGTTCGGCCAACTAAACCATAGTCCGAGAGCCTCCTCAGCTAACCAGGCTAAGCTAGCGGCGGACCGGCCCGTAGCAGCTGAGCGTAGCCGCTCCCCTGCAGCTCCCGAGCAGCCGGCCAGGCAGGGCAGCTGGGTGACGGTTCGGAGGAAGACTAGTCTTAAAGGGCTCACGGAACACCACCACCCGCTTCATGTGTCTAACCGTTTTTCCCCACTCAGCGACACATCTGTTGAGAAACCGACCCTGGTGATTGGAGACTCTATTGTGAGACATGTGAGGCCGACTCCAGAGACCTTAGTTAGGTGCATCCCGGGGGCCAGAGCGGGCGACATAGAAGCAAATTTGAAGCTACTGGCAAAGGGTAATCGTAAATATGGTAAAGTTATCATCAATGTCGGAGCTTTAAAGTTTAGGATATGTACCACAGGTTTTCAAAGTCGCAGTAATTAAACCTTTACTTAAAAAACCTTCTCTTGACCCAGACACCTTAGCTAATTATAGACCAATTTCCAACCTTCCATTTGTGTCTAAAATTCTGGAAAAGGCAGTTTCAAGCCAGTTATGTGACTATTTGTATAGAAATGATCTGTTTGAAGTCTTTCAGTCAGGGTTCAGAATGCATCATAGCACAGAGACAGCACTGGTTCGAGTCACGAATGACCTCCTTATGGCCTCAGATAAGGGATTAGTGTCCATACTGGTTCTACTGGACCTCAGTGCTGCTTTTGACACTATAGATCATGGCATTTTACTGCACAGGTTAGAGCATGTTGTTGGGATTAAAGGGACAGCTCTATGTTGGTTTAAATCATACCTATCTGACAGGTTCCAGTTTGTTCATGTACATGAAGTTTCTTCAGAACAGTCAAGGGTCTGTTATGGTGTTCCGCAGGGTTCAGTGCTAGGGCCAATCTTGTTCAGTTTATACATGCAGCCATTGGGAAGTATAATCCAGAATCACGGCATACACTTTCATTGTTATGCTGATGATACGCAGCTCTATTTGTCTATGAAGCCGGATGAAACAGAACCGTTAGTTAAACTTCAGGCATGTCTTAGGGACATCAAGGACTGGATGTCCAGAAATTTCCTGCTTCTAAATTCAGATAAAACAGAGGTTATCATTCTTGGTCCAGAGCATTTTAGGAAGGGATTAGATGGTGTTGCGATGGCTTCCAGTGCAACTGTGAGAAACCTTGGTGTTATTTTCGATCAGGATTTGTCGTTTAAACCATATGTCAATCAGGTTTGTAAAATAGCCTTTTTCCATCTCCGTAATATTGCAAAGATTAGGAAAATCCTCTCGCAGAGTGATGCAGAAAAACTAGTTCATGCGTTTGTATCTTCTAGACTAGATTACTGTAATGTGTTGTTAGCAGGATGTCCAAGTAATTTGCTGAATAGGCTCCAGCGGATCCAAAATGCAGCAGCACGAGTACTGACAGGAATTAGCAGGAGAGACCACGTCTCTCCAGTGTTAGCGTCGCTCCATTGGTTACCCGTAAAATTCAGAATCCAATTTAAAATTTTATTACTTGCGTATAAAGCCCAAAACGGCTTAGCTCCGCATTATTTGCAAGACCTGATAGTGCCTTATGTTCCTGTCAGAGCTCTCCGTTCTCAGAGTGCAGGTTTACTCGTAGTTCCTAGAGTATCTAAATGTAGATTTGGAGGGCGGGCGTTCTGCTATCAGGCACCACTACTATGGAACCAACTTCCAATCTGGGTTAAGGAGGCTGACACCACCTCCACCTTTAAAACTAAACTTAAAACATTTCTGTTTAGTAAAGCCTATAGTTAGTGTTTAGTAAACCTCTAGCTGGTGTTGGTAAATCTCTAGGTAGTGTAAACTTTAGTGTGTCAGAGTCGCTCCTGTAGTTTCTTGTGCTGGCCCCCCCTTCTCCTCCCTTTTCTCTCTTTTGTCCATGTTGCAGCATCCTTTGCCGGACACCGGAACCTGCAGGTGGTCGTGGGTGGCTTGTAGCTTGCATTACGGAGCACAAGTCTTTCCCTGACCCTGCACCCCAAACTGGGACTTGCTGATTGGGCCGGAGCTTCGGGAGCTGCATGCTGGCCTGCGGTCCCCACCCCTGGTCATCCCGTTGCTGGCCCCCCCTTCTCCTCCCTTTTCTCTCTTTTGTCCTGCAGGTGGTCGTGGGTGGCTTGTAGCTTGCATTACGGAGCACAAGTCTTTCCCCGACCCTGCACCCCAACCTGGGACTTGCTGATTGGGCCGGAGCTTCGGGAGCTGCGTGCTGGCCTGCGGTCCCCACCCCTGGTCATCCCGTTGCTGCTTCCACCTGCCTGCTGTGCTGTTGCCGTCCCTGACCCACCAGTCTGGCCCTCGGCAGGAGGGTCCCCCCTGATGAGCCTGGTCCTGCTCAAGGTTTCTTCCCTCCTAAAGGGGAGTTTTTCCTTGCCACTGTTTGGCTTAAGGTTTTTCTCCCACTAGGGGAGTTTTTACCTGCCATTGTTTATGTAATAACTGCTCGGGGGTCATGTTCTGGGTATGGGTCTCTGTAAAGCGTCTAGAGACAACTCTGTTGTATTAGACGCTATATAAATAAAATTGAATTGAATTGAATATAAGACGGTGTTTTTTGCATTGAAATAAGACTAAAAAAGTGGGGGTCGTCTTACATTCGGGGTCTAGACGTTATACCCATTCACAACGCTAGATGGCGCCAGATATCTTTAAAGCAAATGCTGAACTTAACTCCCCAGGCCAAAGCAAACCCTTGTCACCATGAAAAAAAATAAAAATAGCAGTAGCATGAAGAAGAAAAAGAAAAATTAGCAGTGAGAAAGAAAAGAGAAGAAAATAACAGAAGAGATAACAGAATATGGAGAAACGTGGCGACAATCTGGAGAAAAGTGGGTCGAAGAAGTTATGATGCAAACTTCAAGATCATGATTTGAATGAGGCAAAATAACATGCTTTTTCTCTCCAATATATTGTTATAATCATTTGTTTCAGATGTACTGTCATTATTTTCTGTATACAAATTTAATTTGGTGTTTAAAAAGTTAGGTTCACAGGGTCAGTTGCCGTAGTAACTGACTCAGAGTTTGAGTTAAATTTTAAGCTTTCTGGAACTGAAAACCCCAGGTTTCCCTCATCTCAGGCTTAACAAACTTCTTCTTCCTAGAATACCCCCTGCTGTGATCTCTGTTATCCAGCTGGTGATGATCCACGGCCTTTAGCAGCTTCACTCCTCTCCTCTTCCCTCTCTCTCCACCTCCTCTCCTCTTCCCTCTCTCCTCTTCCCTCTCTTTCCACCTCCTCTCCTCTTCCCTCTCTCCTCTTCCCTCTCTCTCCACCTCCTCTCCTCTTCCCTCTCTCCTCTTCCCTCTCTCTCCACCTCCTCTCCTCTTCCCTCTCTCCTCTTCCCTCTCTCTCCACCTCCTCTCTTACAGGCATGTCTGCACAATTAAATGTCCTGATAAATAAAAATCTGATGCACATAAAACATGCGCCCGCACGCACACACACACATACACGCAGCCAAGTGGGGATTGCAACTTAAATTAAATAACTTTCAATTAAAATCACATGATCTCTAAACCGTTGGGCAGAAAGACGTAGAGAGACGAGCAGCTGCATTTCTATCCCTCTCTCTGCCAGCGAGCGGCTAATGGCTGCTAATTACTAACAATATACAGCACATGTCAGGGAGGAGGATGTTCTTCATATCATTTTATTTAGCTGAATTATTATTAATTGTTAGAAGAATGGGACGATAGGTCCACACTTGAAAATGGCCATTTTATTTTTAAACCCCCCCCACACGTGCCACACACAGCTGTAATCCTAGAGCAGGGGTCGGCAACCAGCGGCTCCAGAGCCGCATGCTGCTCTTTAGCGCCGCCCTAGTGGCTCCTGGAGCTTTTTCAAAAATGTTTGACCTTTTTTTTTTTTTTTTTCTGTTTTTCCTTTTTTTTTCTTCTTTTTTTCCTTTTTTTCTCTTTTTTCTTCCTTTTTCCTTTCCTTTTTATTCTCGACATTTTGACTTTATTCTTGAAATTTTGACTTTTTTCTCAACATTTCAACTTTTTTCACGAAATTTTTACTTTTTCTCGACATTTCGACTTTTTTCTCGAGATTGTATTTCAACATTAATCTTAACATTTCGACTTTTTTCTCGACATTTTGTCTTTTTTCTCAATATTTCGACTTTTTCCTCGACATTTCGACTTTTTTCTCAACATTTCAACTTTTTTCACGAAACTTTTACTTTTTTCGACATTTCGACTTTTTTCTCGAGATTGTATTTCAACATTAATCTTAACATGTCGACTTTTTTCTTGACATTTTGTCTTTTTTCTCAAAGTGCATAATGAAAAAAAATCTTCCCCCAGTTCTAACTAATATAGAAACATGCAGCATGTGTCGTCTTCATTCTAAGCCTGATACAAGACTTTTCATTTTTTGCGGCTCCAGACATATTTGTTTTTTGTGATTTTGGTCCAATATGGCTTTAAAACATTTTGGGTTGCCGACCCCTGCACTAGAGAGAGGAGCTGTGTGTCCTGGAAGCGTGGTGTCAGGACCGCCACCTCTCACTCTATCTCTGTAAAACAAAGGAGATGCTAGACTTCAGGAAGCGTGACAGGAGGGACCACTCGCCAACATACATTGGGGAGTTGGAGGTGGAGAGAGTGGCTTCTTTTAAACAATTAGCTGTGCAGATTAGTGAGGACCTTTCGTGGACTACACATAGCGCTTTTACACTAGTACCTACTCAGCCCGACTCCACTCGCCTCGCCCTCGTTTCTTTTCAACACCCAGATCAGAAGTAGGAGGTTGTAGAAGCTGCTGTGACGTATTTGATTGTGTGATCTAAAGGAAGAAGACAACAACAGTAAAGATGTAGAACCTGGAGGAGATGATAAATGTGCTGCTGGATCTGTGGTTTGTGTTTGATATCAAGTTAAAAAATGAGAGAGAGGTGATGCTTTTTAATTTATTTTAGTTTGTCTCTGTGCTGCTGAAAAGTCAGCTGGAGCCGTGAGCAGCTATAAAGAGACAGAGCTCCTGGTAGATCTGGTCGTTCTTTATCTCCGTCTAGATCTTTTTAATTCTCTCCTCAGCACCAGGTTTATGAACATCTGACCCTCAGAGTTGGATCATGAAACAGACTTTTGCTGCCGTTGCTGGTTGAATAAAATGAACAAGAATCCGTCAGAGTCTCTTTCTCTGATTTCCTCCTCCTGACTCAGACGTCTGACTCCAACCCCCCGACCAATCGGTGGTCTGTAGTGTGATGATGTCAGATACAGCCGACTCAGCAGCTTAGAATCTCTGCAGAATAGATACAGAAAAGTATCTACTCTGCATGTTAGACCCCTAGTGGAGAAGAACCAAACCGAGCCTAGCTGAGTGGAGTTGGGCTGAGTAGGTACTAGTGTAAAAGACCACCGGATCTGTTAACGCTGCCTGTAAGAGACTTTTCACCCTGAGTAAACTCAGGAAGTTTGGACTTTCCACCACCACATTCTGCAGGACAGGAAATCTCTGCAGAGGGTGGTGGAGACAGCCGAGCACACCACCGGCTCTGAGCTGCCCTCTCTGCAGAGCGTCTTTGAGCCTGGAGCCTGGAGGCCTCAGGAAGATGGAGAGGGTTCTCAGACACTCCTCCCTCCCACTCCTGGGCTGTTTCAGCTGCAGTCTGGTACACGCTATCCGAGCATCCGTGCAAAAACCACAAGACTAAAAAATAGCCTTTACCCCTCTGCACTCAGACTACTTCTGCACAAACATTATTCTTGCACATTTCCTACTACATTATTCATATTGGGCGATACATTCATGCGTGTACATATTTGTCATTACCTTTTGTAAATGCTCTTATTCATACGGATTTTAGTTTTTTTTTTCTTTTCTTTCTGTCTATTCTTAGAAAATAAGAATAACAATCCTTTATTGTGAAAAATCCTTTATTAAGTCAAAACATTGTTGTACAACATTACGTAGTTAAACTTGTTTTGGCAGCATTTGAAGACAAGGCAAAACACAATTTAACTAGCGATGTCTTTAACAGAGAAGATGAGCAGTTAGATATACAGGACTGTCTCAGAAAATTTGAATATTGTGATAAAGTTCTTTATTTTCTGTAATGCAATTTAAAAAAAAAAAAAAAAAAAAAAAAACCTCATACATTCTGGATTCATTACAAATCAACTGAAATATTGCAAGCCTTTTATTATTTTAATATTGTTGATTATGGTTTACAGTTTAAGATTAAGATTCCCAGAATATTCTAATTTTTTGAGATAGGATATTTGAGTTTTCTTAAGCTGTTAGCCATGATCAGCAATATTAAAATAATAAAAGGCTTGCAATATTTCACTTGATTTGTAATGAATCCAGAATGTATGACATTTTTTTGCATTACAGAAAATAAAGGACTTTATCACAATATTCTAATTATCTGAGACAGTCCTGTAAATGTGGGACGTGATATGTACGGTTACTGAATGTTGGTAGGAAGCACAGTGCACATTTAAGTTAAAGTGACAGTTAAAGTGCCCCAGTGAGCAGTGGGGGGGTGGGGGGGGGGGGGGTGTTGGCGCAGTGTGCTCCTGTCCTCTGCAGGTCCTTCCTGTCCTCTGCAGGTGCACCAGGCTCTGCAGGTGCACCAGGCTCTGCAGGTGCACCAGGCTCTGCAGCAGCAGCAGCAGCAGCTCGGCAGGATCTCCACAGTGTTGATGTAGGTCGACGTCAGCAGGGATTGCAGACTTGATGTGGGGGAGAATGAGTCATTCAGCACTTGGTGATGACGGGCGTTAGAGTAACTGGACAACATTGGTTTTGGGGGTTTATTGTGCTCCTCTTGGGTGTAGGAATGATGGTAGCAGACTTCAGGCAGGTGGGAACAGGTTGAAGATGTCTGTGAAGATCTCTATTTTTCTTCTTCGTGACAGGGGTTGGCTTTGGCCTGGGGAGTTTAGTTCAGCATCCGCTTTAAAGATATCTGGCGCCATCTAGCGTTGTGAATGGGTATAACGTCTAGACCCCGAATGTAAGACGACCCCCACTTTTTTAGTCTTATTTCAATGCAAAAAACCCCGTCTTATATTCGGGCCAATGCGGTAATCACTTTTTTGCCCGTTGTTCACGAAGATCGCGCCGGAATAAAGGCTGTTAGGTTACGCCGTAGGCTACGTAACCTACGCCGTAGGCTACGTAACCTACGCCGTAGGCTACGTAACCTACGCCGTAGGCTACGTAACATACGCCGTAGGCTACGTAACCTACGCTTTAGGCTACGTAACCTACGGCGTAGGCTACGTAACCTACGCCGTAGGTTACGTAACCTACTCCGTAGGCTACGTAACCTACTCCGTAGGCTACGTAACCTACGCCGTAGGCTCTGCGTTGATTTGACTCGCCGACCAAGGGCAAACATCATTTGCAGACTCGTCTCAGATTGTGACCGAGGGAGCAAGCATTTTTTTTGTGAGAAATAAAGAGAAATAATCCTGTGACTCGTCAGATTTGTTTTGGATGTTTCTGATATAATAGTTTTCAGAAACCACAAAGCTGTTATCTGGGTAATTTACACACTTTCAGATAAAGCTAAAGTGAAGATAGCGGAGCTGATTTATGATTCCGTGTTAAATCGATGCAGAACCTACGCCGTAGGTTACGGGGCAACGCGCGCCGTACGCCGTACCCTACGCCGTAGGCTCTGCGTCGATTTAACGCAGAACCATAAATCAGCTCCGGAGCCGGCAGGCAGAAATCCCAAAATTTTCGCAGCAAATTTCTTACCAGCCGTTATTTGGATAAACTGAGCCCAGGTTGGGGATCTTAATGGTTACTTTTACACCTGAAAAAATATTAGTGGCATATTAACAGCGCTACAGCTGAAATTAAAACAGCTTTTGGCTCTCTGCTTCCTGATTAGGGGTAGGGATGAAAACGAGGGGTAGGGGGAGTATTGGGACAGGCCCCTGGGAAGATTTCAACTGCCCTAAAATCTGTCCCTTCTTTTTTAGGGGTAGTGAAGAAAAGAAGGTCGAGTGAAAGAAAGTAGGGCTAGTGAAGAAAAGTAGGGGGTGTATTGGGATTGGGCCAGAATCTGACTGTTTCAGAGAGAACGGTGTCTAAAGAAATCTCATTTTCAAGAGAACTGTACCAGATATCTCCATAAAACCACTGCTTAGTATTCAATAGCATTCAAAACAACTAAGTAATAGTATATTTTATAGAGATTTATGTTTTTCTGATAAATGAGAAAAAAGTGAAGGAGTCCTATATGTTCTTATTACCAAAAAGTACAATTTCCACCTAAACTAAAGGTATGATTACAGTGCTATATTTCACTATTTTCTCAGGTTAATCATTTTCTGACTGTTTGATGATGGTGGACAGAAATCTGGTTCAAACCTCAGCAAGTTTGATGCAGAAAAGACTGAGCATTCTCAAGTTATGAGCTTTTTTTCCTCACTTTTCCCCTATTTGAACTGGGCCAATTTGGCGCCTTTTCAGGGTTTGGAGTAGTTCTAAAGAAGAGGCAAAAAAACAAATTTTCCCCCAAAATCAAAAACCACAACATCCAATTTCACTAATAGGAGACCCTAATGATAATAAAAATCATTGTTGTGAGGGCCATTGTTCCTAGACTAGTGAACCGGGTCTCTTAAAAGAGCCAACATTCCCATCACTACAGTAAACCTGGTCCAAAGTGTTATTACAGATTTTTACTTGAGTATTATTATTATTATTATTATTATTATTATTATTGTTGTTAGTAGTAGTAGTATTTTTAAACGCTTGGCCTGTCACTAGTTTTTCATTGCCCTGTCTTACATTGTCTACATGATAATGCTGTAAACCTCTTGAAGCTTGACTCAAACGGCGCTTCCGGTGTCGTGCCAAAAAGTGATTGCCTGCCAGAATCTGATTTCTGGCCGCGGGACCGCTCACAGCATCCCGTTGAGCGATAGCGCTAAAACGTCCAATCCTGTGAGCTCTAGTGTTTATATTATGAAGCTCAAGAATGAGATCAAATCATATTTAGGTAGAAACAACCTTCCATTAACTGTATTTGGCAAAAGACCCATTTTCAGGGGAGAAATCAGATTCTGGCAGGCAATCACTTTTTGGCACGACACCGGCACTACAATTCCCAGCATGCTTTGCTACAACAAGCCGGAATCCTCGATAGGGTCCTTAGGAATAAAATACACAGTAGGCCATCTGACCTTCATTCAAGATTTTTTTTGGGGGAAGCGGTTATAATTTATTTAAATTTTCACGTGTGAAACAGTTTGTACTCTAGATCAGTGGTCCCCAACCTTTTCTGAACCGCGGACCGGTTTAATGTCTGACAATATTTTCACGGCCCAATCTAAAGGTGTAGTTGATAAAAACTAAAAAAAATGACAAGATCGGCATTAAAAACTGTGATATTTTCTCTATAGTAATAATAATAATGAATAATAATAAAACATAATTTTCGATAAAATAAAATAATGGAAATTGTAAATTTCCTTTAATATGAGTATTTCTATAAATGTGTTTTAATGTTTTTCTCATTAAATTTATTTAAAGCCAGGCTTTTATTTTATTTATTAAGGAGACCGATATTTAATGCTTTTATTTTGAAGGCGTCTCACCGAGACCTTGTAAACATCTGGCGCTTCAGACTTTAATGGTAAAAGTTTAACAGCAGTAGAAAACTTTGTCTGAAAGACTAAACTATTGTCGGGAATGCTGAAGTGGTGGCCAACTGACACAAAAAGCACCTGCTGATAAGGATTTGTTTTCTTTGCAAATGTTATACCGTATTTATGTCCAGCTTGAGTTTGGCTGCCATGGTTACCCTGATTTATGGTTCCGCGTTAAAACGACGTAGCATACGGCGTCGCCGCGCACCTTATGCCATATGCCCTGCGTAAGTGTAACGCGGGACCATAAATCAGCCTGTAGCTGTTATTACCGAGCGAGCAGCTGCGTCGGTCTGTATTTAAGTTAAATGAAACTTATATGAATGTAGAAAGACTAACTCTATTTTATTTTATTCCTTTATAGCTCTTACGGTGTGTTTGCAGTGTATTTATTGTACATCCAAGGAATAAAAACATTGTAAACCATCAGTTTGAGAGTCATCCATCATCAGGGGATGCTACAGAAATTATTTTTTCCCTCTGTGCGGCCCGGTACCAGATGACCCACGGCCCGGGGGTTGGGGACCCCTGCTCTAGATCAGGGGCTCTTAACCTTTCTGACCTTGGGGCCCAATTTTTTCAGTACAGAGTGGCCCGGGGCCCATTAAATATAAACACTGTATAGCAGGGGTATTCAACTAAAACTTTAAGAGGTCCATTTAGAGAAAATTTACTCAAGCGAAGGTCCAGAACATCTGGAGACTGAACAGGATGAATTTGTCCATTCCGGGTTGCATATTTAAAAATACAGCGAGGACAAAACTTAGTTTGATTTTACTTTAAGTTATTTACATTAATAAGTTGTCAGGACTCAGTGTGTCAGGTTTCATCCGAGCCTGATCAGCTGCGACGGGCACAGCCCGCACCGCAGCTCTCTGGTCGCGCTGCAGCAGTTACTTTCCGATGCTTTTTCGAAAGCCCGAACAGTCCAGTCCAGCAGACACGACAGCCCACGCATCTACATCTACCATCCTTCAGCAGTAGCGACGGAGCCCACCGCCCGAGCGGCAGCCTCAGCCGACCTCCCCGGCCGCGGGGACGCGCCGGTGTGGGTACCAGATTGTATCGGGCTGCAATATTTTCCCCGGAAGTGTGCATTTTTTCCCCGCGATGGTATTTTAGTCAGAAGCAGCAGATCATAGTGGAGGTAAAAGGGAGAAGAAACATATACAAGGAATTATCAGAATTATCAGTGATCTTACTGACATAGGCTAAAAAAATATTAGAGTTAAAATATTTATTAGGGACTATTTTCATTAGACAATTGGAGATTCATCAGTGAGCTGAAACAATAATAGCCTACTATGTACAGTATAGGGTAAACAATCTTTTGCTTGCTGCATAGCAGTAAGCAGTTAAATATTTTGATCTTAATAGACATTTTAAATTATCGATTTGCTTTATTACATTTATTAATCATCAGTTTTCACAAGACGGAACGTCATCAAAAACGTCATCACGTACGGTCAAAAGCCAATCACAAGACGAAACGTCATCACGTACGGGGAGCCGGTAAAAAAAAGCAGGTGGGAAAAAAAAGCACCGACACCGGGATAAATGATCACGCCGCGCTCGCTCGCTCTGGGCGCAGACCCAAGTAATCGATCCCTGATCCTGGCGGATCTAAACCTACTCTGTGCAAAATGAAGGATTTTCTCTGTAAATACACACCATTTCTCTTACTATTACACGTACAGCTAGCTGAGTGTCTTCTTCTCCTCATTTGGTTGGGAGTTGCTATGCAGTCCCGCGGCCCACACGTACAAAACTGAATTTTTTTTGGCGGCCCACTAGACGTCTTTGGGGACAAACGTGTCCTTTTTTCGTGTTTGCAAGACAAATTTCAGGAGTTTCAGCACGGCACAAAGGGGCAAATGATTGAATGATGTAATTTGGTGTGCATTTACGAAAATAATTAATTCATTACTTAGTAATACATTGGTGGGGATTTTCCCTCCCTCTGGTTTACGCGTCCTACCCTCTGAATTATTTTTATCCTCGTGGGGACAAAATGTACCGGTATCCCCCCCACCCAAAGTATTTTCACCATTACATCGTAATTATTAACAAGTAATAACAACCAAAACAGTAAACACACAGAGTCTGTGTTCAATTCAATTCAATTCAATTCAATTTTATTTATATAGCGTCTAATACAACAGAGTTGTCTCTAGACGCTTTACAGAGACCCATACCCAGAACATGACCCCCGAGCAGTTATTACATAAACAATGGCAGGTAAAAACTCCCCTAGTGGGAGAAAAACCTTAAGCCAAACAGTGGCAAGGAAAAACTCCCCTTTAGGAGGGAAGAAACCTTGAGCAGGACCAGGCTCATCAGGGGGGACCCTCCTGCCGAGGGCCAGACTGGTGGGTCAGGGACGGCAACAGCACAGCAGGCAGGTGGAAGCAGCAACGGGATGACCGGGGGTGGGGACCGCAGGCCAGCACACAGCTCCCGAAGCTCCGGCCCAATCAGCAAGTCCCAGGTTGGGGTGCAGGGTCAGGAAAAGACTTGTGCTCCGTAATGCAAGCTACAAGCCACCCACGGCCACCTGCAGGACAAAAGAGAGAAAAGGGAGGAGAAGGGGGGGCCAGCAACGGGATGACCAGGGGTGGGGACCGCAGGCCAGCACGCAGCTCCCGAAGCTCCGGCCCAATCATCAAGTCCCAGGTTGGGGTGCAGGGTCGGGGAAAGGTTGAGAAGGGGCAGGGCCAGGGAGAGGAGTCTTGAGGGACGAACATTCTCCCCCGCCCAAAAGGGGCCGTTACCCTGCCCCCCTCACTCCCACACTGCAGGTTCCGGTGTCCGGCAAAGGATGCTGCAACATGGACAAAAGAGAGAAAAGGGAGGAGAAGGGGGGGCCAGCACAAGAAACCACAGGAGCAACTCTGACACACTAAAGTTTACACTACCTAGAGATTTACCAACACCAGCTAGAGGTTTACTAAACACTAACTATAGGCTTTACTAAACAGAAATGTTTTAAGTTTAGTTTTAAAGGTGGAGGTGGTGTCAGCCCCCTTAACCCAGATTGGAAGTTGGTTCCATAGTAGTGGCGCCTGATAGCAGAACGCCCGCCCTCCAAATCTACATTTAGATACTCTAGGAACTACGAGTAAACCTGCACTCTGAGAACGGAGAGCTCTGACAGGAACATAAGGCACTATCAGGTCTTGCAAATAATGCGGAGCTAAGCCGTTTTGGGCTTTATACGCAAGTAATAAAATTTTAAATTGGATTCTGAATTTTACGGGTAACCAATGGAGCGACGCTAACACTGGAGAGACGTGGTCTCTCCTGCTAATTCCTGTCAGTACTCGTGCTGCTGCATTTTGGATCAGCTGGAGCCTATTCAGCAAATTACTTGGACATCCTGCTAACAACACATTACAGTAATCTAGTCTAGAAGATACAAACGCATGAACTAGTTTTTCTGCATCACTCTGTGAGAGGATTTTCCTAATCTTTGCAATATTACGGAGATGGAAAAAGGCTATTTTACAAACCTGATTGACATATGGTTTAAACGACAAATCCTGATCGAAAATAACACCAAGATTTCTCACAGTTGCACTGGAAGCCATCGCAACACCATCTAATCCCTTCCTAAGATGCTCTGGACCAAGAATGATAACCTCTGTTTTATCTGAATTTAGAAGCAGGAAATTTCTGGACATCCAGTCCTTGATGTCCCTAAGACATGCCTGAAGTTTAACTAACGGTTCTGTTTCATCCGGCTTCATAGACAAATAGAGCTGCGTATCATCAGCATAACAATGAAATTGTATGCCGTGATTCTGGATTATACTTCCCAACGGCTGCATGTATAAACTGAACAAGATTGGCCCTAGCACTGAACCCTGCGGAACACCATAACAGACCCTTGACTGTTCTGAAGAAACCTCATGTACATGAACAAACTGGAACCTGTCAGATAGGTATGATTTAAACCAACATAGAGCTGTCCCTTTAATCCCAACAACATGCTCTAACCTGTGCAGTAAAATGCCATGATCTATAGTGTCAAAAGCAGCACTGAGGTCCAGTAGAACCAGTATGGACACTAATCCCTTATCTGAGGCCATAAGGAGGTCATTCGTGACTCGAACAAGTGCTGTCTCTGTGCTATGATGCATTCTGAACCCTGACTGAAAGACTTCAAACAGATCATTTCTATACAAATAGTCACATAACTGGCTTGAAACTGCCTTTTCCAGAATTTTAGACACAAATGGAAGGTTGGAAATTGGTCTATAATTAGCTAAGGTGTCTGGGTCAAGAGAAGGTTTTTTAAGTAAAGGTTTAATTACTGCGACTTTGAAAACCTGTGGTACATATCCTAAACTTAGGGATAAGTTAATTTGGTCCAGTATTGTCGTACCAATAAGAGAAAAAAATATGTTTGAATAGTCGAGTGTTCATTCTGCTTGTGCTGTGATTTTGATAGCGGGAGCGAGTCGCGCCCACAGAAACAGTTTTATTTTGAAAACCAACCGGATTTTCTTGCTTTCCAAAAGTCCGACATCCGGACCGCCAAAATAAAAGATACAGTCAGTCAAATGAATGAACAAATGAAAAGAATCCAGAGCAGCATATCCTCATATTTTACAGGATCACAACCAAAAATCCAGAGAAAAAATGCAACAGAAGATGAAACCAGATGTGACATTGGTGATGGGATGGTGGACAGCAGCATCTCCCCAGCTGAGGAGAGCTCCCATGTTTTCTGTTTAACTGATATCAAGAAAGAATTAAAAAAATATTAATTTTGTTTATTTATTTTTATTTGGCACATTTAAAAACAATATTAGGAGAAAATATTTTTGCAAATGCAGTGGTTCAGTTCATGTTCAAAATAGGCCTACCGCCTACGTTATGTAGCTTAAGTGTAAGGTTTACACAAGAAACTAGTTTTCATATAGCCTATACTGTTGGACCGCTGTTGGGTGGTAATTTTTCTGAATAAAAATATTTCTCAAAATTATCCCCCCCTCTGGTTTTTTCACAAATCGCACCCTGTTTATTACCAAACGTACAGAGAAGATAGAGCAGGGGTGTCAAATGTGCGGCCCGACAGAGATTTTCATGCGGCCCGCAAGAAGTTTCCAATGCAAAAAAACGAAATGTTAATTTACTAAGAAAGAAGGCATAATAATTGCCATGAATTGCAGCATATCCGATAATATATTTCTTCTACAAATCCATCGTTATTCCACAAAGAGAGCAGTTTTCAACATTTTTTTAGTTTTCTAGAATGCATTTGCCGATTTTATTTCTTTGTAGACGGCCGTTTATTTTTATTGACCGACTACTATTATATATTTTCGCAGGAAAAATATCACTGCTAAAAAAGATGATAGAAGATATTTATTCGGAGAATTTCAGTTTTGAATACGAGGATAGTGACAAAGTAAAACAGTTAAAAAAGAAGTGGCACACTGGCGTAAATATCCGAGCCAATTTTTAAAAATAAGTACACTTAATTGTACTGGAAAAATCTCTAAATCACAAATAAACACTCGGATGTAATAAGAAAGATTTTGCTTCTAATTAAATTTCCTATAAAAAAGCGAAAAAACGAGAAATTTCAAGAAAAGATCCTGAAGAAATATATTTTACATAATTAGAGTGTAAACAAAGTGCATATTTCCTTTAAAATTAACTAAACTGATATTGGATTAGATAACAATAGTAAAAAAAAAAGAATTACAAAAAAAAAGAAATTCCCAAACAAACAAAAAAAAATAAAAAATTCCCACCGTTTGTGTTATTTTGAGCGTGCGAGAAAAAAAATTGGTCAAATCCGGCCCGCCAAGCAAAATGAGTTTGACACCCCTGAGATAGAGGCCTGTTTTATTCGGAACTGCGGCGCTCCGCTTGACGACTGTGCGTGTGTGTGGGCGGAGGCTTTTATTTTGAAAAGCCCTCACAGGAAGTGGTTGTTTTCCCGGAAGTAGTCGTTGAATGGCGCCACTGTGGGCTGTTTCTGCACGGCAAATGTGAAGGCACCACGGGCACGTCACGCGCTGGGACTCTGCGGTGACGCAGGCAGAAGGGGGCGTTACCGGGGCAACGCTCTCATTCATCGATCACGACCGGCGGGAGCGCGCTGCATCACCTGCAGGGTCCGCCAGGCAGGCACCTGTCCACGTCATATCCGGTCCGGTTCTGGCCATGGACTACGAGCAGAGGGCTCGGGACACGGCGGACTGTCTGCTCCGGTACCGGACGGACGAGGCCGGCTGGAAGGTCTGCAGGAGATCGGTAATGCTTTTCCTCTGCTCCCTCTTCTAACCACGCTTTATAGGTTAAAGACGTGATTTAAAACATGATCTGATTGTGGTGGATGTGAGTTTTAGACAAGTGCAACCTCTAATACACAACAGATTATTATTTTATTCACTAAAGCCATTTTTTTAAACAAAAATGAAGGAAAAGAATGAAAAATCCTGGAGGCAATCTCAAGTACCCCTTCAGTTCTGTTGCAGGATTTAACCTGGTACTGTCTTTGGGTCAAAATGACCTCATTCTCCTGCTCCTTCCTTCCTTCCTTCCTTCCTTCCTTCCTTCCTTCCTTCCTTCCTTCCTTCCTTCCTTCCTTCCTTCCTTCCTCCTGCTCTCTCCTTCCTTCCTTCCTCCTGCTCCTTCCTTCCTTCCTTCCTTCCTTCCTTCCTTCCTTCTTTCCTCCTGCTCTCTCCTTCCTTCTTCCCTTTCTCTTTTCTCCCTTCCATCATTCTTTCCTTGTTTCCTTCCTTCCTTCTTTCCTCCCTTCCTTCCTTCCTTCCTTCCTTCCTTCCTTCCTTCCTTCCTTCCTTCCTACCTTCCTTTTCTCCCATCCTCCCTTCCTTATTTTCTCCCTTCCTTCCATCCTTGTTTTCTTCCTTCCTTCCTTCCTTCCTTCCTTCCTTCCTTCCTTCCTTCTTTCCTCCTGCTCTCTCCTTCCTTCTTCCCTTTCTCTTTTCTCCCAAGAAAAGAAGGATCTTTTCTTGTTTCCTTCCTTCCTTCCTTCCTTCCTTCCTTCCTTCCTTCCTTCCTTCCTTCCTTCCTTCCTTCCTTCCTTCCTTCCTTCCTTCCTTTTCTCCCATCCTCCCTTCCTTATTTTCTCCCTTCCTTCCATCCTTGTTTTCTCCCTTCCTTCCTTCTTTCTTTCCTTCCTCCTCCCTTGACCCGAAGACAGCACAAGGGTTAAGAGGGTTTGGTTCCAGAGAGGTGCTGCTATTATTTTTTTAGGTGTTGATGAAAGACTTGCTTGTGTGATGAAGGTTTACTATCGAAACATGGAAAATGCAGATAACGTTTATGTTTTTATACAGTAATCAGTGTGTGGGGGTCTTCATCTGTCTTCATGTCCTTGTGTGCAACATTTTTATAAAATATTTTTGATAAACCTAAATCTTGTTCAACAGTGGAATCTGGTAATGACTTGGACCTGTTGCCTGAAAATAACCTGGACAGCGACTGCAAACACTGACATCGTGCCAACACGTGCAGTTCCTCTACCGACCACAAAGGGCTGAGTACAGACCCGAGGTCCCTCTAATAATGACCAAGTATTGATCTGGATCTATAGTTCCTCTACTGACTACTAAGATCTGGATCTGGACCTGCGGTTTCTCTATTGACCACAAGGGTCTGGATCTAGACATGCAGTTCCCCAACTGAACAGCAGGGTTTTGTATCCAGACCTGTGGTTCCTCTGCTGACCACGAGGGTCCAGATCCAGACCTGTGGTTCCTCTGCTGACCACGAGGGTCCAGATCCAGACCTGTGGTTCCTCTACCGACTACAAGGCAGTGGTGTAAAGTAACGAAGTACAAGTACTTCGTTATTGTACTTAAGTAAGATTTTTGAGAATTTGTACTTTTATTGATACTTTCATTTTTCTGTACTTTTACTTTTACTTCGTTACATTTTCAAGGAAAAAATCGTACTTTTAATCTGCTATATTTAAAATTGGACACTTCGTTACTCGCTACAAATTAAAGTCTTACATTAAATGAAAATGTAGGGTATTGCCGTGAGAACAGCACAGCGGGGGCTGATTTATGGTTCCACCTTGCTACGGCGTAGGGTACGCGACGACGCAGACCCTACGCGGTAGCCTACGGCGTAGGGTGTGCGTCGATTTAACGCGGAACCATAAGGCGGACTGGAAGGAAGTGGGGCGCGTAAATTGCCCGTGATTGCCCGGCGGCGGCTCCGTGACGAGACACCTGGGGAGGCCTCCATACCGAGAAGGAGACGCATCTCCCGGGGGAGTTGCGCCGCAGAGGCGGGCCGGAAGGCCGGAGGAACCGCCGTCGCGTCGAGGACCGATGAGGACTGAAGCCTGAATTATGATTCTACGTTAAATCGATGCAGAGCCTACGCCGTAGGGTACGGCGTAGGGTACGCGGCAAAGCGCACTGTACGGTGCGTGTCGCCGCGTACCCTACGCCGTAGGCTCTGCGTTGGTGCAATGCGGAACCATAAATCAGCCTTGAGCGGCAGCCGACGCGTGTCCATGGGCAGATTCTTTCATTCCACCCCTTCTAAGCTTGTTTATGTAATAACTGCTCGGGGGTCATGTTCTGGGTTTGGGTCTCTGTAAAGCGTCTAGAGACAACTCTGTTGTATTAGACGCTATATAAATAAAATTGAATTGAATTGAATTGAATTAAGGTGGTTTTGGCATTTAAAAGTTCAATCAGTTCAAGAGTCTCCCTCATCCTCCTTTAGCTGGGGTTGCTTAATTTTGTCACTGCATACTACAGGCTGAGGGTGTACCTGTCAGCGGGGCCAATGGGGTACAGCAGCAGAAAATAATTTTGTACTTTGAATTTTGTACTTTGTACTTTGTACTTTTTACTTTTGTACTTAAGTACATTTTACACCATGTACTTTTGGTACTTTATTATATTTAATTTGAGGTACTTTTATACTTTTATTTAAGTAATGTTCTTAATAGGTACTCTTTACTTTTACTTAAGTAATTTTCAAGCAGAAAATTTGTACTTTTACTTAAGTACAATATTTTTGTACTTTTTCTACCTCTGCTACAAGGGTATAGGGGTAGACCTGTAGCTCCTTCACTGATCACTACAGTCTATATCTAGATATTATGAACCTCCTCTACTGATATCTAAGGTCTGGATCCAGACCTTCGGTTTCCCTACCGACCACAAGGGTCTGGATCCGGACCCACAGTTCCTTTATTGACCACGAGGGTCTGGATCCAGACCTTCATTTCCTGGAGTGGTCGCTAGATGCTGGCCTAAAAAACAGTCAATCTCTATCGACCTTCGGGTTAAAATGTCCAACTTTTGAGAGTTTGGTTGTTTGGAAGCTGCTGGTGATGGAAAAGCAGGTAGATTTAGGTGGAAGGCTCGTGGTTGCTCTGGCCCACCAGTTTGAGACCTGACATGGTGTCATGGTCAGTTAGTCTGCGAGTAGTTTACTTTATTGAGCTGACGGTTCCCTGGAAGACTCAGTGGATGAAGACTATGAAAGGAAAAAGCTGAGATACGCAGAATCAGGAGCAGAAGCTGAGCATCGTGTATAAAAAGGTAGGATTGTTCCAGTAGAAGTTGAGTGTTGGGGTTTCACGCCTAGATCAGTAGTTGCATTACTGGGGGCAACTGGTGGTACGTGGGCAGTTGGAGTTGGAGGAAGACGAGATGTAGGCAGCTAGACGTAGTCAGGGGATTTGAATCTGGAGAAATAATGTCTGCTGGGGGCCAAAATAGAAGTAGGAGTTGGTATTGGTAATCTTTACTTTGGTGATGAAGATGAGAGAATGAAGGGGGCTCGGATGAGGTCCACGAATCAGGGTTCTGGGGAGGAAGTCCAGCAAGAGGAAAGTTTTTTTTTTATAAGGAAGTGGGAGTGACATATTTTCCTGTTCTAACATGACACACCCATCCTGGCGGACATGTTTGTCACACGGTCCAGACACTCAACCCGTACAGCAGGGAAACTCTAGAACATTGGTAAAGTTCACCACAGGGCCAGTTCAGACCTCTCAGACGGTGCTTTTACACTACAAACTCCAGCCGGCAAGCTGTTTCACCACCAGGCTTGAGTAGACAGAGGGACAGAGGTCCAGCGCACCCAAGACAGAGACAGAGACAAGGAAAAAGAGGCGGGCTACATACTAGGCTAAAGGGTAGAGCTACGTGACCACCGTGACCTAACCCTCTGTTAGCTAATAACCCCTCTCTTGAAAACAAGATGGCACTGAGGACCAGAACAACATCACAAAGTCAGATCAGAGACTGTTGTGATCTGAAATATGGACTGTCGCAAGTATGCCAGATTCAGCCATGTAGTTGCAAAGACACTCGAGGCCGCGTCTTGACCTTGGGTAAAAACAAAGGTGGCAGTGTGGGTGTTAATGTCAACAACAGATGGTGCAGGGATGTCCAAGTGGTGCTGAAACTGTGTTGTATGGATATCAAAGTCCTGATGGGAAAGTGAAGAGCCTTTTATTTAACAAGTTCAGTGCTTGCTGGCGGTTTACATCCCGCCGCGGGCCGATCGGACCACAGCACCAGGACTACTGCACAAAATTGACGTGAAACACGAGACTGCATACCCAAACTCTGTGTTCACTGTTGTGAACCGTGTTGTTGCCAGAGTTCCACCAACATGCGCCTGTTCCTACAAGGAACTACAACATTTTCGAACATATCTACGGCAACGTGAGGGACATGTACAAAGCTGTGCCCTGCCTCGACTTTGGACAAGTCGACTACATTTGTGTGTTCCTGTATCCAGCCTACAAGCGCCTCCTAAAACAAGCCCCCCAGTAAGTGAAATGGTTCAAGTTTAGAGTTAAAGACTGATTCGATGCTTCAGGACTGCGTTAATACAGCAAACTGGGATGTGTTTAAGACTGCTGCCTTGAGGAAAGACTGTTCTGTGGATTTACGAGATTATGCAGTGGTTACCAGCTATGTCAGCATGTGCATTTAGAATGCCGTTCCTAACAAGCCCTACAAAACATATCCAAACCAGAAACTACAGAAGAACTGTAAGGTACGCTCCATGCTGCAAGCACGCTCTAATGCATTTGCCTCTCGTAACACTGAGGGCAACAAAAAGGCCATATAAGACCCACGTAAATCTATTAAAGAAGCCAAGAGGCAGTGGGGTCACGGACGGCAGCAACGCGCCATTGATGAGCTGAATCAGTTCTACGCCTCGACCACTTTAAACAACACAGAGGGATGATTACAGTCGCAGGAGTACTTCGCTCACTGTGATTTCAACTGAGTTCTCTGAGGTTCTAAGGAGACTAACCCACGAAGAGCAGTTGACCCTGACAACCTCCCCCACCGCGCTTTGAGAGTCTGCTCTTTAGAGCTGGCCAAAGTTTCTACAGATGTTTTCAACTGGTCCGTCTCCCAGTCATCTGTGCCCTGTGCCCCTCCACTACCATAGCACTCCTCCCCAAGAAAAATACAATAACCTGTCCCAACGATCATCGCCTTATTGCACTCACTTCAATTGTAATAAAGTGCTGTGAGAGAATATTCATATCCTGCATAAGAGACCATTCCAGGCACATTGGTCCCCTGCAGTTTGTGTACTGTCAGAACTAGGCCTCAGCGATAAACCGAAAATTTACCGTTGCCAACATTAACTGCGATTACCGAAGTCAATATTCCCATGTCGGTAAATTCTGTGTTTTGATTAAAAAAAAATGTGTTTGCTGTGTGCTAGTTTCATTCCCCTTTAAGGCGGCATGTCTGTAATCACATGACTCCACCCATCCAGCCTGAACGAGAAGGGAAACCCAAGAAAATGGCTGATGGTTAAAACGAAAAAGTGGCTGACATAATAGGGCTGTCTAGTGTGAGACTCGTGCATTTCAACAAGTTCACACACTTGCTGATGGCATTTCTTAACTCCGAAATGCCATCTCTCAACTCAGAGCAGCTGTCTGGACCGACCAATCAGCCAATCTGAAAATAGAAATTTTTTGTTGCCGGCTAGGGGTTATCGTACATTTATCGTTATCGAGGTAAAACTGCCTAATTTATCGTGATATTGATTTGAGGTCATATCGCCCAGCCCTAGTCAGAACCATTTGACTGATGACGGCATCAACGCAGCCATCCATTAAGTCCTGTCACATTGAAAACAAGGACACATATGCTCGAATTCTGCTCATACATTACAGTTCAGCGTCAGCTCAAGCAAACTCCCCTTGGGACTGAAACCCTCACTCTGCCGCTGGGTCTTGGACTTCTTTACAGACAGACCCAGACAGTCAGGGTTGGTACCAGAACATCATGCAGAAAGACAGCAGGCACAGGGACCCTCCAGGGCTGTATACTCAATCCCTCTTCACCTACGCCTCCATCATCAAGTTTCCTGATGAGACAACCATCATCGGGTTGATCACCAGTAGAGAGGAAGCAGACTGCAGAGAAAAGGTGGCTCAGCTGCTGTCCTGGTGTCAGGATAATAATCTCTGATGAGGCTAACCCATATTTTGGTGGGGCTCAAATAAATGTACAAATGCACAAGTGAGCCATTATGGTGCTGCTAAGTTTAATTGCTCAGTTCATTTCTATGTGAAGTAACATGCCATGTTATAGGCATGAAAATAAAAATAATGAAAAATTGCCAACACATCTACGTCTTACTGAATCGATGTCGAAGCATTTAAATCAACATCAAATCGATATCGACTCGAAACCTAAAGAATCGAAATCGAAAGAATCGAAATCGAATTGTGAGGTTCTTAACAATACCCAGCCCTGTTTTTTTTTTTTTTTTTTTTATATTTTTATCCCAGTTTTTTCCCCATTTTATCAACCAGTGCTCCTACCTAAGTGACAGTCCTGGGCATTGCTCCATCTACCAACCCCGGGAGGGCCCTGCACTGAGCTCAGGTCTCCTCCTTAACCTGAGGAGTGAGCAGGCCGCATCTTTTCACCAGACAGGGTGGGGTTTCTCCGGCCGGACGTAGCGCGTGGAAGGATCACGTTATTCCGGCCGGATCCTCCCCACCCCATCTTTTCCCCGGTTGGCCAGAGGGGGCATGTATAGCCCAGGACTGTGTGCATGTTTTTGTGAGGGTAGCTCACATTAGCTACCCAAGGGAACACGGGGAGAACATGCAAACTCCACACAGAAAGATCCTTTCGCCAGCCCCACCCAGGGTGTGGGCACTGAAGTCATGGGGGAACTAACACGTTATTTGTTCAAATAAAAAGCCAGAATGCTTATACAGAAATATTAATTACACTAGTGATAGACACAGACATAACACTAGACATGTTGCAATGGGTCGATTCACAATGCCTAAGCCTAGAACGGAGGCAATGAGGAACACAGTCATGTACAGGGCAATGACTTTCTGGAACTCTTTGCCTGCATGTATTACAGAAATTAACGATAAAAGGCAGTTTAAGAAACGACTGAAGGACTTTCTTATACACAATGAAAATATTGCAATTTAACTTTTAACTTTTTTATGCTGTAATGAATTGTTCTCTCTTGCAATATTTTTATTTTTAATTCAATGTTTTTGTTTGTGGACCCCAGGAAGAATAGCTGTTGCCAAGTGTAACAGCTAATGGGGATCCTAAATAAACTAAACTAAACTAAACACGCACTTCAGCGCCCACAGCGTCCCCGGCGGGAATCGAACCCAGGACCTTCTTGCTGTGAGACGGCTGCACTACCAGCTGCGCCACCGTGTGCCCCCCCCGCCCTATGTTAAACCCACGTTCTTCATCCACAAGGATGATAACGGTGTCAAACGGTGTCTAATCTAATAACACCAACTGGTGATAGAATTTTCCCACCTGAAGACCCCAGAGACATTTCAATTTTTGCTGCTCACAGGCAAGTCAAATTCTATGGAGGTTGTAACATGTCACAAGCTGACTATCAGTAATATCTATTCAATTCAATTCAATTCAATTCAGTTTTATTTGTATAGCGTCTAATACAACAGATGTTGTCTCTAGACGCTTTCCAGAGATCCAGAACATGAACATAAACATAAACATAAACCCCCGAGCAATTATTATATAAACAATGGCAGGTAAAAACTCCCCTAGTGGGAGAAAAACCTTAAGCCAAACAGTGGCAAGGAAAAACTCCCCTTTAGGAGGGAAAATATCTGATACTTGCAGATCAAAGTAATCTTATCAACACATCTCTGGTTAGCATTACAAAGCTAGCCAGGCTAAAACAGCTAATCCCCAGTTATTGAAAAAACTGGGCATGTCCCAGAGAGTTTCCAGGCCTGGTAACTCTACCCATTTTTGTGTTAAGCAACATTGACTCAGTTCCTTCCAACATTGTTGCTCAGCTGTAGGATGACAGAGAGAGTTCAGAAGTTCTCTTCAGAAACCCGTGGATGACATCACAAGGGATCATCCAGTACTTTTCGTACAGTCTGGTAAAATTATATTAGTGTGGAATGTTTCTGAGTGTACACTCTGTGGGTCCAGTCTATGCTGTGAATCAAGACATTCTAATTTAAAGGATAACGGGTTGTCGTTATTCGTACTAGTGGACTCAAAAGTTCTGGTGTTGAAAGCTGCCAGCTGCTGTTAATGAACGTTCCCGACCAGCTAGCAGGCTGTTCCTGTGACCCGAGCAGGTACCGTCAAGTTATCTGAGGATTTTACTTCAAAGTCTGCCCAAGCTTGAAAAAGGCTTGGCCATCTACATGTTAGGACAGATCAACTCAGACAACAACTTTTTTAATTCTCTTTTTCCAATTGTTTACTTTGTGAAACATCCATTTAGTTGTCAGGTACATGTTAAAATGCAAAGGAAAAGAACACAAAGTATACTACTTTCAATTATCCATACATGTAAAATACTTAGACCAAAGGGTATTGGCAGCAATCCTACTATAAGCCTACAAAATGTTTAACATGTTGTTGGACCTGTAAGCTAGTAAAACGATCTAGTAGTACATTTTAAACATCAAACTGGAGATGGCCAGTACTTTATGTTTTCCCCTTTTAATTAATTTAATTAATTTATTTATTTGACAGGGACAATGCAGTCAAACATAGATACAAGCTTGCAGCTGATGTGGTGCATGTAGAGTTTACAGAAAATTAGAATATTGTGATTTTCTGTAATGCAATTACAAAAACAAAAATGTCATACATTCTGGATTCATTACAAATCAACTGAAATATTGCAAGCCTTTTATTATTTTAATATTGCTGATTATGGCTTACAGGTTAAGAAAACTCAAATATCCTATCTCAAAAAATTATTGGAATATTCTGGGAATCTTAATCTTAAACTGTATATATGAAATTCATGTACATCCATTAAAAAGACCATACAATTCAATAATGCAATATTGATATACTGTAAAACCTCCCCTCACTCACTCTCCCACACAAATATACACACTATTTACAGATGAGTACAGTTTAGATTTTTCTTTAACCAGGTTATAGTTTTGGTGATGAACATGTTAAACTCTGAGATGGATTTAGTTTCTGATGGCAGTGAGTTCCAGAGTTTACAGCTCTTATAGGAGAAGGCTGACTGTCCCAAAGTTGTCCTGCAGAACGGGATTTTGCAATTGTGGTTTGAGGGGGTTCTGGTGACTGTTGCTGTTTTGTCTCAACAAATCGACAAAGTGGCTCAGGTGCTAAGTTGTTTATAGACTTAAAAATTAATTTAAGAAAACATAAATCAATAAAGCTTTCAAAGCTTAGTAAGTTGGTTAAGTTAAAGATGTGGCAGTGGTGATACCTGACTGGTATTCTATCCATTATTTTGAAAGTTTGATTATATAGAGAACAGATGTGTTAGGTGGCCATGGGAGCTGCTTGAGCCCAAACTGTCATGCAATATATGTGTGAGAAAATCATAGCGTGCATGTAGAGCAGAGCGGCCTGGTTAGGTGTGTACTGTCTGATTAACTTAAAGCAGTTTAAATTACTTTGTATTGTTTTTGAGATTTTCTCTTATATGTTAATCAAATTTAAAGGGCATCCACATAATACAGCTCTGTGTACAGCTGGAGTTCGCTACTGTTAGTTTACTGTTAGTTATTTGAAACATGTCTGAATATTTGTCAAATTCTGTCGTTGTGGACGACGACTTTGAATATGATGGACGTCCTTACCGTTTTGAGCCGGAGTATACGGCTGAAGAGCTCACTGAATGGAGGACAGAGTGCGCGCACAGAGATGACGTCATGAGTTCAGAGGTCTTGTTTACAAACTGATTTATTTGTTACACACACAGCCCCGGATGTAGACAACAGGTCCTGGAAGCAGATCTAGTGATTCATAAAAGAAATGAACGAGTTTCGCGGCAATAATGTGTTATTTAGACGCTGCATCGTCTGTGTCCCGCTGTGCCCCGTTCGCTACCGTTATATGGAGAAGCGGCTCGCACAAAACTCCTAATATCTTCCGAAGGACTCCAAATGACACCAAACTTTTCTGGGTGAGTATACGACCATAAAAAATGCCAGAAATAAGGTCCAGGTTGTAAAAAACGGAACTTTCCCTTTAAGTTTGGGGGTCAAGTTTGAGAGCCACTGCCTGACCTCAACCAAAGGTGTGGATAGAGCCTCAGCAGCTCTGGTGTCTTGGCGGGTGCATAAAGAACTGCATCGTCTGCGTACAGCTGGCAACTGATACCAGCACAGATTGAGGGCAAGACTTGTCATTCATAAAGAGACTAAACCGCAATGGTCTGAGTATTGAGCCCTGTGGGATGCCCATTTCTATGTTTAGAAGTGGGGATTTATCTTGAGCAACTGTAACACACTGAACCCGGGCCTGAAGACATGATGCAAACTAAAATATTGTCTCATTAGTAGGGGTGTAACAATATATCGTGCCACGAAATTTCGCGATACAAAAACGTCACGATACGTGTCGTGGAGGTGACAAACTGTATCGCGATAGTGGGTTATTAATATTAATCTATTGTGCTGACTAGTAACGCACATCCGACCACGCCTCGACCCGCGGACCAAAATCTTCCTCCGCTCAGAAGAAACTAGTACCGTTTTGCGGTCCTGATCACGGGACTCTTGGGGGTTCGCCTTTTTCGGGTCGTCAGACGCGAAACACGGGGACAACTTCTGCTGAGTTCCAGTGTACTTTAATGTCCCTCAACAGTGTAGGATTTTAGAATATCAACACAGCACCTAGTGCCGTACTGTGGCGTATCACTCCGCCCAATCTAAAACAGACTAATCACTACAGATAAACTGACTAGTGTCATTATAGTCCCTGATTTACATCAGAATATAAAGAATAGATTTATAAAATAATCAACCCTGAATTACCAAAATAACCTTCTTAACAAAAATAAATCTCCTCTTACACTTTTAAGGTGAGCATGAATCAATCTTTTTTATGATGTAAAATTGTATGTATTTATTTACTTTTATTTATTTATTTATTTAATTTTAGTTGTTACATTTCATATTTCTCAATCATACATGAGAGAAACTATTCAGTTTGTGGCTAAATATTTGTACTTGTATGAAACTGCAGATGCATAATGCAAACCTGACATTTACTTTTAGTT
Source organism: Cololabis saira (assembly GCF_033807715.1). Classification (NCBI taxonomy): domain Eukaryota; kingdom Metazoa; phylum Chordata; class Actinopteri; order Beloniformes; family Belonidae; genus Cololabis; species Cololabis saira. The sequence goes on along the minus strand of NC_084588.1, from coordinate 2,744,110 downwards.
CAGTTTGTGGAAAATGGTTGGCCTGGCTTTCTCTTTAAAACTTAAACAGTTATAAAGCATTACAAACTGTAACAATAGGGCAAACGTACAGCATTGTTTCGATTTTGTATCTTTCAAATAAAAGACAATTTTTTCCAGTTTGTTCCTCATTCAAGGTTGTTAAAAAAATACTGCTATAATATCGTATCGTTATTGTGACCTCAATATCGTTCCTACACATGTATATAGATGAAATATCGATATATCGATATTTTTAACCCACCCCTAATTAGCGATATTAAAATTTTGCAGTTTGGACAAAAGTAGGTTATGGTTGACTAGCTCAAAAGCTATTTTTAGGTCCAGGAATTTAGCCCCTACCATATTGCGCCCATCCAGGGATTTTTTGGCATTTTCCACAAAACAGAAGTTTGCTATTTCAGTGGCATAGCCTGATCTAAATCCAAACTGCTGAGGGTGGAGCGGCTCCTGGGCTTCAAGGTGTTCCTTCACTTGTGATGCGACCACTTTCTCCATAACTTTAGACAATACTGGTAAAATGGATATTGGCCAATAATTGCACATAGAATCCTGGCTTCCTGCTTTAAAAACCGGTACAATAACGGCCTTTTTCCAACCTGAGGGAAAAGTACAGGTTCTTATTGAAAGATTAGCTAAATTTGTCAGTGGTTTAGCTAGTACTGTGCAGTGGCGTTTGATGAAGGAACTGCTCATACCATAGATGTCATTAGTTTTAGAATTTGACAATTTAGCAATTATTTCCATAGTTTCTGTTTCCTGGATCTCCTTAATATGAAAACAATTGATTGAGTTATATAATGTGGGTATTCTATTTGCTCAAAATCTTTAGTTAATTCCATTACTGATTGCAGAAAGTAGGAGTTAAATTCGTTGACTGTAATATGAGGCTTTTGCTTTACGGAGTTCTTGTACTGTACCACTTTATTTCGTAAACCTTTATATGTTAAAAGATCTGTAGTAAGTTTTGATGATATGGATTTTTTTAATGCTAAGTCACGCAGCTTCATAATTTTTCTAATTTCATTATTTAACCATAGTAGGGTATTTTTTTTTGCCTGCACTTTTGTTGCTTTGTGAATTTTTCTATCAACCCTGTTATTGGTGCAGTCATAGAATCACAGCAGTCCTCCACTTCACCCAGGTTTGTTATCTCCTCCCAATTTAAATTATTTAGTCCTCTTTCAAACTGCACAGTTTTTGATTTAGGAATGGCCATTTTGATTGGATTGCTACTGTTTTGGCTTTTACCAAAATACTGTAGTCGTTTTCTAGTCAGTTTTCTAACTGTAAAAGTCAAGTTTTTAGAAAATGATAAGATGATACATAACATGGATGAAGTGGTTAATAAATATAATACATTTTTTGTAAGTGTTGGACCAAATTTAGCAAAAAAAATCCCAGATTCAGTGACATCTAGTGGTAATCTTATAGAAACAAATCCTAACACAATGTTCCTTAAACCTGTGGAGGAAAAGGAGATTATAGATATTGTGAATAAATGCAAAAAACAAAACATCAACTGATTATAATGAAATAGACATGAAAATAGTAAAAAAAAGGTTGTTGTAGATATACACATACTGTAAATACAGAGCAGATGCAGTTAATAGAGACAGTATAGTGTAAATACGTATATTTATATATATATAAATATTCAACTATGTACATGTGTGTGAGTATAATTAAAGTATATAATAATACTTTAGCAGTGTGGGTTGAGTGTTGTGAGTATTTATAAATACGGGTTAAATGATTAGTGAATGGGGGTAGGATTAAAAAGTTTACACTTCTTCCTACTCCTTTTTTGTATATGTAAACTAAGATATCAAGTGTTAAAGGATGACATTCTTAGTTTTGTTGTTTTATTTTCTTAGCTTCTCTTGAAGTGTTGTTTTTTTACATGTACAAAAATAAAAATCAAATCAGATCAAGCAAAGCCCAGGCTGTTGTTTAGAGAATTGTTGTTTAGAATCTGGCAGCCCAGGTACCAGCAGTCCTCAGTAGAACCCGGACCCTCCAGACCCACCTGGACCGTCTGGTTGCTGTCCAGCCGTGTCTGTTCTAATTGTCCTGGGCTTTTCGCAACATGCGTTCTTGCGGGTACTTGTGTTTCTGTGTACTTGTATGTACTTGTGTACCATATTTTTTGCACTATAAGGCACACTTAAAATCCTTATTTTTTTTTTTCAAAACCCACAGTGCACCTTATAATCTGGTACGCCATATGTATTTAAACATTTTTTTATTAACTTTTATGCATCCGACAAGGGGAAATGATTCTCTGCTTTTAACCCATCTGTAGTTAGACTAGGACAGTGGGCTGACATGTTTACAGCGCCCCCGGTGCAGTTAGGGTTAAGGGCCTTGCTCGGGCCCAAGCCCACCTCTATAACTACACTACCATGAATTTTTGTTGTCCTTACTGAACTTGAATCAGTTTTATGTGGTACACTGCGCTCAAAAAAATGTATCAAAATGTTTTATTGTGACTTTGGTAGTGAAGAAGCCCCTCCACTTGATTGATTGTCAGACTGTTCAGCTGACTCATTAAAGTCGGCCCTTGGTTGGATAAGGGCTGCAGCGTCAGACAACGTTAGATAACTAATTATGTAGCACTGGCAAGCAACCATTATTCGCCATCTAGTCCATGTGACCTTACTGTAATTATACGTCAAGCCAATGTTCTATATCATAATCCAATTATAAGCAAATGTTGGAATACAAAGTTGTTCCAACCTCACACTAACTTCAGGTGTCCGCTATCGCTGGAAACGATGAACCAATCAGAGAACAGGACGTACTTTACCCTTACCTCCTCCACCTTTTATTAGTGGATTCATGGAAGATAAATGAGTTATAATGGGAGTGTACTTTTCTGTATTAGTTACAACTGAACGATATTCTGAGTAGTTGAATAAAGTTTGACTTACCAGACTGTTTTGTTTCATGTTTTATCATGTGCCTTATAACCAGGTGCACAAAAAAAGGTTCTTGTGCAGTTATAATCTGCAGCTTTGTCCATTTCTCAAGGATACATCTAGGGATGGGCGGTATGGACTAAAAAATGTATCACGATAATTTCTGGCATTTATCCCGATAACGATAAAAATGACAATTAAAAAAAATACCAATTCAACTCCACCTTTGTAACTATAAATCTATCACCACATTCAGTCTTTGGAGCCCCCAAAACACTGCTCTAAAAGATACTAAATGATACTAAAGTACACCAATTAAATTGAATTTATACAAACCAATTAAATGAGTCCACCTGTACTGCAAAACTGGAATGACTCAAATGAAACAAGTTTGAAATGTAAGAACAAATTCAACATTTATTCAAACTGTATGGCTTAAACAGTGGGATAACAGTGCAAACAGCTAAAGTACCATTGACGTTCAAGTTTTCTTAGCTTATAAAATCACAAAGTAGAAAAAAAATACAACCTGATAAATAAAGAAACAGGACAAATAAATAAAAGTTCACTGAAAATAAAATCCTATCAGTGATGACCTCTTCTAATATAAATAAAATGTGTAAATTAGATACTATTGCAATTTTTTTTCTCAGCAGCAGCTGTTATATATAATAATATGTTATATATAATAATATATAATGTAAAATATATAATTAATTACTTGTATTGCCATCCTCTGCACTCACTGTTTTTTGCAGACTCTGCATATAATAGATGATGTTTGCTCCTCATCTCTCTTTTTAAATCCAAACCAGTTCCAGATAACGGAGCTGGAGCCTCGTTTAACGATGAGCTCCTCGCTCTCAGATCCGTCTTCCGCCATGTTTGTTAAGCCTGATTTATGGTTCTGCGTTAAATCGACGCGTACCGTACGTTGCGCGTCTCCGCGTACCCTACGCCGTAGGCTCTGCGTGGATTTAACGCAGAACCATAAATCAGCTTTACACAAAAACGTCAACGGGAATTTATCGTTTTTACCGCGAGATGACAAATTCTTACCTTGGGGAATTTTTTTGACGGTATATCGTGAACGGTAAAATATCGCCCATTCCTAGATACATCTAATACCATATTTTCTGGACTATAAGCCGCACCTGCATATAAGCCACATCCGCTCTATTTTTAAGAAAATAATCAAAAAAAGATATACAAGCCGCATCCGCTCTATTTAAAAAAAAAAATAAAAAAAAAGATATGCAAGCCGCAGATATTTATGTTGTTAGATTAGATATTTACTACATGTACAGAAGGATTTTCAACTGTAAATGATGTACATGTTTGTACCTAAATAGATCCTTTCCTAACAGTGTCTTTTAACACCGCAGCAACTTTGCTGATTAAAACCAAGAGAAAATAACCGCTATTTATTTATCTATTTATCTGTTTGAAATCTGCTTCTACCTACTTCTATCTGCTAAAGAAGAAGTAGTGTATTCTTCTTTGCATTTATTTTGTCTTAGTTTTGATTGTAAACCTATGAAGAAAGTAGCGGCTTATAGTCCAGAAAATACGGTAATCTTTATTTGCCACAAAACACTGCCATGTTTCCAGCACCCAGGGGAGCAATTAGGGTTAATCAGAGCAAAGTGGTTCATCTTGGTTGCCATTCCGGGGTCTTGAACCGGGGTCCTCCCACTAGATTACCACCCTCTAGTCTCTAATCATGTGATGTGTACTTGCTCCGCCCATTTTATGGAGGATGCATCCAATGGAGGCTTGTGTAAACTTGAGATGGCAACGTATCCCACAATGCACTTCGCACCAACTAGCAAAGTAATACAAGAGGTGCGAGGAGTAAATATGAAGTTAGAACTTTATTTTTGACAGAATGTCATGATTTTGTCATGCAAGAAGATGCTTATTATATTTTCATATTTTTGGACGCAGAGCATTTTATGCTGTGTCAAAAATAAATGCAGAGAAGAAAGTGTTGAGGATGAATTGATTGTTTAGCAGTTAACAGTCAATCACTCAAAACACTCAATATATCATCCATCTATCAACATAATCATGTATAATTAAAGGACAAAACCATCACCCAAAACTCACCAGGTTCTTCCTGTTGACGTTGGTGGTGTTGGGGAGTTTGGGCATTTAGAGCCTTATTTGCTAAATGTTTTCCAATCTTTATCTTAATAATTTTATTTGGTCCCTGCGTGGTGCTATGACCCAGTGGGACTGGGGGGAGAATACCAGGTTGGTTGTTGTAGACTGATCCTAGGAGATTCACACGTGGCAATTCACATCTGCTGCAACATCCAACTACATTCAGAAAAGTTAGTTTTTTTGCCTTATTTGGCACTAACCCACCATATATATATATATATATATATATATATATATATATATATATATATATATATATATATATCATATGCAAACAGTTCGAAAAAATAGAAAAACGGTATAAATGGTTTTATGATCTAAGGTCACAGTTGACATCTTTGCCTCTTGGCTTTGTGGTCTGCACACCCGTTGACAGGTGATGCTTTTAGTAATCCTCATATCCACCACCATCAGAGCCGCTTTACTGTTTTATATACAAACTGAACACAAAAGTCTAATATTTGTGATAATGGAGTTGATCCTGGATTGTGTTTAATCTCTCTAGAACAACGTGGTCGTGTCCTGGCGTCCTTCCACCGAGTTCCCCGGAAATGTGTGAGAGATTTCTTTCCTTCTTTCCTTCTTTCTTTCCTTCTTGCTTGCTCATTTCCTTCTCTCTTACTCATTTCCTTCTTTCTTGCTCATTTCCTTTCATCTTTCTTTCTTTCCTTCTTTCTTTCTTGCTCATTTCCTTCTTTCTTGCTCATTTCCTTCCTTCTTTCTTTCTTTCCTTCTTTCTTTCTTTCTTGCTCATTTCCTTCCTTCTTTCTTTCTTTCCTTCTTTCTTTCTTTCTGCTCATTTCCTTCCTTCTTTGTTTCTTTCCTTCTTTCTTTCTTGCTCATTTCCTTCCTTCTTTCTTTCTTTCTTTCTTTCTTTCTTTCTTTCTTTCTTTCTTTCTTTCTTTCTTTCTGCTCATTTCCTTCTTTCTTTCTTTCTTTCTTTCTGCTCATTTCCTTCTTTCTTTCTTTCTTTCTTGCTCATTTCCTTCTTTCCGTCTTTCTTTCCTTCTTTCCGTCTTTCTTTCTCCCCGTCTTTCTTTCTTCATTAATGTCTTTACTATGTCCTGTCCTCTGATTGGCCTACAGTTATAAGGGCGTAGGGGTTCTGAACGGGAGTCCAGCTAAAGTGTGGGAGTGTCTGAAACCGGAGCCCAACGGACTGCGGGTGAAGTGGGACGACAACGTGAAGAAGTTCCAGCTCCTGGAGCAGATCTCTGAGGTGCGTGGCAGGAAAATAAGCAGTAGATTTGATGAAAAGTGTGGTGTGTAGTTGTGAAAATGTAGTTATGCATTTAGGAAAATAAAGGAGTAGTACTACAAAACTAAAGAAGTTAATTTTTAGATGTACATTTCACAAAAATGTACTCCCACATTTACCAGAATAAACACATTATTATATAGACATAAATGTTTTTGGAATACCTGGGGATGTGTTTGTGTGTGTGTACACACCAGCCACATTATTACACCTGTCCAAATGTTTAACAAAAATCCCTAATCAGCCAATGACATTACAGCAACTCAATGCATGTAGGCATGTAGACATGGTCAAGACTATCTGCTGCAGTTCAAACCGAATGGGGGGCATCAGAATGGGGGAGAAAGGTGATTTAGGTGACTTGCATGTAAACATAGTCTCTGTGTGGTGGTTTCCATCTGTAAGAGCAGCTAGCAGAAGACCTTTCGTTGGTGGTGAGCTCTAAAGAGGAAGTGTCAGTGAGTAACAGCAGACACTGTGAGTGAGGGACGGCTCTCGCCAAGAACTTAGACATTATGCTTGAAACATTTTCCCAAAATCTATTAACCTCCGGACACTCCGGCCAAACCATATGAAGAAAGCTGCCGATGGTAGTGTCTGAACAGAAGTCGCAATATGGATTATCTCTCGCTTTCATTTGTTGTAATCTTCGAGGTGTGAGGTATGTTTTGTGGATACATTTCTAGTAAATCATTTGATGATTAGGGTTTCTGGATGAAAGGGATATATTCAACCTTATAGTATGCCAGTTCAGATCTGTAGAAATATTAAGATCCGTTTTCCATATTCTAGTAAATGACAAAGGTTTATATGAGTGGTCAGTTATAAATGAATAAAGATCCGAGACGATACCATTTTTACCTTTAGTATGAAATATCCAATGAAGGGGATGAGTTCCCAAATCAGAGCCCCATGGGACACCTTGAGCACGCATTGCTGCGCGCAGCGGCAAATAAAAAAAGAAAGAAGTGCCCGGGACGTTATAGGTTCTTTGCAGATCTTGGAATTCACAAAGACCTTGTTGCCCTACGATATCTTGAAGAGTATGAACACCACTGATATACCAAGGTGGAAAGAAAATTGCCTTCCCTTCTTTTAAGAGAGAATGATTTTGAAAAATTAGAGAATGACTGTAAAAATAGATGAACTCTATGCCAAACCGTAAAAAGGTGTGATATGATTGGCCCACAATTCTGTTTCACTATCTTGAGATGTACGTTAGCATATATAAAATTAAAGATTAAAGCTCTAGTATGAAGATACATGGACATGTGCAACAACAGGTACTGCGTGCTGTTAATGTCGTCTTTGTTTTTTTTTTTCTCTTCCTTTTCTTCAGGACGTCGCCATCTGCCGAACCGTCACGCCCTCAGCAGCGATGGGAATCATCGCCCCGCGGGACTTCGTAGATGCCATTCTAGTGAAGCGATATGAAGATGGTGCCATTTCTTCAAACGGTGAGTGACTTCCTGTTTCTGACTCGTGTGGTCTCTCTCACTCTAGGAATTGATGTTTGTGCTGATAGAGACCACATAAAAGTTATAGTTTCAGTCTCCATGTATTCTTATACAGTTTCCTTTGTGAAAGCACTTGGTAAGAGTGGGTTTTTAAATGGAGAGGAAGAGTGCGACTATGGTCCATCAGTCTTAATCACCCTTCAGTCCTCCAGTTTTACTGGTCCGGGCGTTTAAGACTGTCATTAGATCTCCTGTAATGGTCTGAAGGATTCAATTCCATTTCAATCCAATTTTTATTTATTTTTTTTAATTAAAACAGAAATTGTCTCTAAGCTCTTTCCAGAGACCCAGAATGTGAACCCCAAGCCATTATTACATAAACAGAAGATAAATAATGTCAGGTAAAAACTCCTCTAGTGGAAGAAAAACCTTAAACCAAACAGTGGCAAGAAAACTCCCCTTTAGGAGGGAGAAACCTGGACCAGGACCTGGATCATAAGGGGGTAGAAACCTGGACCAGGACCTGGATCATAAGGGGGGAGAAACCTGGACCAGGACCTGGATCATAAGGGGGTAGAAACCTGGACCAGGACCTGGATCATAAGGGGGTAGAAACCTGGACCAGGACCTGGATCATAAGGGGGTAGAAACCTGGACCAGGACCTGGATCATAAGGGGGGCCCTCCTGCTGAAGACCAGCTGGACAGAGCAGGATGTCCTGTAGTGGTCTACCAGATTACATTGCCGCTCTGTCGTGATCATGGTAATCCCGCCCACATTCTTGCTCTACAAGAATAGACTGATCTGATTGGTCAGTCTATTCTGTAGAATAGACTGACCAATCATTACCTTTGGGTGTATTTAATGAGCCCCAGCAGATAGTAGCTAGAAGTACCTGTACCTTACGATGATCCTATGATGGTGTCATTTAAGACGTAGTTTCTTGTATAAAGGGACTGTTGTGTCAGGTGGGAAGGGAACACTTAAAAAAAATGTAGCACTAGCATGTCAGCACCTGTGTCCAACTGCACTCACAGCAGTTTGACCAGCACTGATCCATGCTGGACCCACAGATGTGATTTCTTGCTTGTGTTGTTCTCTCAGATCACTTTGGATAAATGTGTTTGCTAAATGACTTTAGTACCGTATTTTTGCGACCATTAGGCGCATATAAACGTCTTTTTTTTTTTTTTTTTTTTTTTAAATGTGCGATGCGCCCATTGTATTATTGTAATGGCTGATTTATGGTTCCTGTTGTTCGGGCTTTTGCAAAAGCCGACATCATTTCCGAGGGGCCGCACGGCACGGAAAGTGACTCGGCTGCTCAGCACGGCCAGAGAGCTGCGGGCAGGTGACCGTCGCAGCTGATCAGCTCGCCCGGTCTCAGCTGATCAGGCTCGGAAGAAACGGAGGATGAAGATTTTGATGGGTTTGATTAATGTAATAACTTAAATAAAGTACAATCAAACTAAGTTTTGCTCCCGCTTTTTTTTCCGCTCTATTTGTGTGTTGTTGTGCGCGCGCATGTGTGTGTGTGTTGTAAGGCGGCGCTCCGTATGTGTAAACGGCGCCTTTTCGGCCGGTGCGCCGTATGTGTGTTTTAAATCCAAAAATGACACAAAAAACTGAGGGTGCGCCTTTCCACACGGCGCGCCGAATGGTCGCGAAAATACGGTAGTAGTACTTATTTGAACTTCAGTTTGGAGATGGTACTAGGGCTCATTCCAGTTTTGTGGAACAGCAGCTTTAAGTTCCCCTTTGGCACGGGCCGTATCCAGATCAGACATCTACTGACCACCGCAGCAGGGTCCATGCTCACAGGTGCCGCAAACCTGGCGGTACCAGAAGCTCAAAACAAGCCAATAGGAACATCAAAAAATAAACTGTTTGGCATCATCAGAGAGATTTGGCAAATTTTTCATGGATCCAACCCACGTCCTCAGTTCTGCTCCTCCCACAAATGCATGTTCCTGACAAATGTGGAGCTATTTAAAAGGGAAATAATGTATACAGTTATATATAATAATACATATACAGACCAACCTGAAGGCATCAAATGAACTGGTTTGTTTTTGTTTCATGTGACATGGAACAGCCACCAACGTGACCCACCCCAGCTGTCCTCCCCAGTCCGGCTACGTGAGAGGTTTCAACCACCCATGTGGCTGCATCTGTGTTCCCATCTCTGGGTGAGTAAACCCTAGCACTGGACCAACTTCACCAACCACCCTCTTGCCACCTGTTCTCATGCTGTTATCCTTTTTTGGTTTAGAGAACCCAACAAAACCCAGGTGTTCAGCTTCTTCCAGACGGACCTAGGCGGCCTGCTTCCTCGCTCTGTGGTGGACTCCTTTTTTCCCTCCAGCATGGCCGACTTCTACAGCAACCTGGCCAAATCTGTCAAGTCCCTCAAAGACCTTTGACAGCAAGACAGAAGGAGCTTTCCTCCATGTGTGATAGGCTGGTTTACGGGTCAGGCCACGCCTTTCCTTCCATTTTAAATAAAGACCTCCAAGTGAACCAGATAATTCCCTATATTCATCCCCAAATCCCAAAAACTTTAGGACACCATTTAAAATGTAGATAAAACCAGGATACATCTCATAAACCTACCTTTTGTTTGCAATGGAAAATAGAGATCATGTTAAATATTCTTTTGACTCTCAGAAGGTTTGAATCAAGCCAACAGGACTTCCATTTCATGGTCCCTGAATACGTTCCACCTTTGTTCCGGAAGACGTTCCACCTTTGGTCCCGAAGACGTTCCACCTTTTGTTCCCGAAGACGTTCCACCTTTGATCCCGAAGACGTTCCACCTTTGATCCCGAAGACGTTCCACCTTTGGTCCCGAAGACGTTCCACCTTTTGTTCCCGAAGACGTTCCACATTTGATCCCGAAGACATTCCACATTTGATCCCGAAGACATTCCACCTTTGTTCCCGAAGACATTCCACCTTTGTTCCCGAAGACGTTCCACCTTTGTTCCCGAAGACATTCAACCTTTGTTCCCGAAGACGTTCCATCTTTGTTCCCGAAGACATTCAACCTTTGTTCCCGAAGACGTTCCACCTTTGTTCCCGAAGACATTCAACCTTTGTTCCCGAAGACGTTCCACCTTTGTTCCCGAAGACATTCAACCTTTGTTCCCGAAGACGTTCCACCCTTTTCCATGAAAACATTCGACCTTTGTTCCCAACGATGTTCCACCCTTTTCCATGAAGACATTCAACCTTTTTTCCGAAGTCATTCCACCTTTGTTCCCAAGATGTTCCACTGTCCATGAAGACATTCCACCTTTGTCCCTGAAGGCGTTCCACCTTTGTTCCGGAAGACGTTGAACCTTTGTTCCGGAAGACGTTGAACCTTTGTTCCGGAAGACGTTGAACCTTTGTTCTCGAAGACGTTCAACCTTTGTTCCCGAAGACTTTGAACCTTTGTTCCCGAAGATATTCCTCCTCCCTTCCAGGAGACTCTCTGACTTCCTAAGAAGGTTTATCAGTTGAGACTGACCAATGGGGAGTTGTGAGCTCGTAAACTGACCCTCCCCTCGCTCCTGTGGGCCATCAGAGAGTCTGCTGCCAGTTGTTTCACCAGTTTCTGGAGACATGCCTCACAGTGAGGAGGCTGATGGTCAGCATGCCAAGGCCAGAATTCGTAGGTGCCTCCTTGGATGGGATCTGGTTTGGTAATCTCAGGACGATGTCTCTGGCTTTCAAAGATGATGCTGTCCTGTTGGCGTTATCAAGCTACGATCTTCATTTCTCTCTGGGATGGTTCACAGGTGGGTGTGAAGCAGCAGGGATGAAGAATCACCACCTCCACATATTAGAACATGAATCACATCCTGGTTTTCTCTCCATCTTTAAACCAATGATCTATGTGTGCCATAGTACGGTACCCTACATTAGTGAAACCGCTGCCTGACGTTCACTTTCCACAAATGTAACTGCACGTCGAGCTGACACAGACAACAAAAAGAAATCAATCGCTCCTCTTGGTAGCATTGTTCTTCTTTGTAGTGCGTGCTGCTAGCTTGTCATTTTTTACGTAGAGTAGAAAGTTTGAGGTGCTGCATCAGGTGGGAGAGTTCAAGTATCTCAGGGTCTTGTGGGTGAGTGAAGGACGCATGGAGCAAGAGATGGACAGGTGATTCAGCATCTGCAGTAATGTGGACTCTTTACTGGTCTGACTACTGAAGAGAGCTGAGACAATCTACAGCCGGGAAAGAATATTACATAGGCGGAGAGCAGCTAGGGAATCTTGAAATGTCATTTTAAAACTGGAAAAGATAAAAACAATGGTTACTACTTTGATTTCCTGCAAAAATATAGATACATTAATGTAATTTGGCTAACAATTAGCAGAATGATCAGACAGTCGCACCTTTTCTTTTTAGATTATTGTAAAGGAATCCATAAAGAGAAGAGTGTTAGTTAACTTCTTCAGAGATGCGACAAATGTAGGAACAGAAAAGCCTCCAGAGCGACCTGCAGATCACTGCAGATCTCCTCTTGATTCCTTGGTTCCTCCTCCACCCTCCAGCTGTGCATCCACAGTGATGCTACAAAGGCACAGTGTTGCTCCGTACTGAGTACTGACAGTTTGTAATCCAGCCTGTCCAGCTGGTGTCCGTCTCTCTGACCGCTGGGCTGGTCAGCAGCAAAACTAAACACCACGACAGAGACGGCACAAACTTGCTGTACCAATCGGGCTTATAGCTCTCAGCTGGCTGGAGGAGCTGGAGGAGATGGATGGGTTGATAGATGGATGGACGTATTGATGGATGTTATTATTTACATTTTGCTCAGGAGATTCAGCCCACATTTGAGGCTGGACTCCATTATTCCCTCTTTCTTAAGTGATTTCTGGAACAATCCAGTCACACCAATACATTCGCCATGTCAACATGGCTCAAGCGTGGCCTCCACGTGAACCTCGGTGCGCACCAAACAATTGGACAAAAACTGCCATGACAGATTGGTCTTGCTCCATCTCTGAAAGAACCAAACCATGCGTCCCATCAGGAGTGACCTTTTCCTAATTTCTACTGTTGTTTTTTGAATGGTCCATTGTTCAAAGACCAGGCCTGCTTTAGTCTCACCTACAAGTCGAAACACATTTTGTACACCAGCCAGACCGTTCCTGGAGGTTTTTTTTCTTAATCACCTTCCCCATACTGACTATTGTTGTGTCTATAGGTCCATTTGAGGACCCGGATCCTGTACCGGGCTAATTTCCACCTGTTTCCCTCACTTAAAAGAACGTAGTGCTTGTGGGACCTCAGTAATGTGACTCCTCTTCCTCACCTCATGGAACGCTCAGTAAACATGTATTATGTTGCATGGATGTCATGTGATGATTGTTATTTTGTTCTGATTCGTGCCTCATCTTTACTTCTGTTGGACTCCTCGGTTCTGGCGCTGCACATCTGTAAACTGTAAATATCACCTGAACTTACTCCCTGAGGAGGAGGAGGGGGGGCAGAAGGATTTGATTAAAGCCAAACTTTTGCTGCATGTCTTTATTGTGTATGTGTTTATTATACGTGATTAAAAATGGTTTGAATCACCTGTGTCCCTGGATCATTAACTCTGATTAGCAGCAGAGACTAAAAAGAACTCCACAAAACACCTGTGACGTCACCTGAAGCCAGCAAAACATTAGCTTTAGTGTGCTAAAGCTAAGCTTACTAGGGTTCCTCTCGTCAGTACAGAGTTCTAGCATTGTTCTTTTTATTTCTTGCTCCCGCTGACAAATAAGAACAATTTCAGAAGGTGTCAATGTTTTTCCTCCCCCAGACTGTAACCACATCCAGGACCTAGTCAGCATCCTGTAACTAGGTCCTGGTTCTAGATGTGGTTATTGTGTTCCTTCTCTAACCAGGACTAACCAGGCTTCTTTAATTTTATATTGTATGAACAAATCTTCATAGACTCATTTGTAAGGGTCTGCAGAGAGAACAGACCAACTACAACCACCTGGCGCTGTGATGATCAACTTTATCTTCATACCCGGGTAGCTGAAGGTTACTCAAATATTCCACACTGCAAACATACTAATTGTCTCAAACGGTGGTGTACTTCATCTGCTGAGCATGCTGATGAAAAGTTGATCAAATACATTTGATCAGATCATTTCAAAGTTACATGCCAAATGCCAATCTAATTTGTGGGCATGGCTAAAGCTCTCTTTGGTTGTGCGTTTGTGATGTAATGATCCAGAGTTAAAGACCCTGGTACTGATAATCAGTATCTTTCTCCTCATGGGTCAATAGCTACATCCAGTACTGGAGTTGTAAAAATAAATCAGGGGGGATGGTGGATTTTATCATATGGGGACAGATAATTTGGGCTGATTACAAATAATATAATATATTACAAATAATAGCAGTGACCAAAACACCTGCAGAAATACTGCAGGAATGACATAGCAGCAGTTAAATGCAGCCTTCTGTAAGCTTTAAATATCCACTGGGCTTACATCAAATACATCAAAACACAACAATAAAAAACACTTTTCTGAACTTATCAATATGACTCTGTCCTTCACAGGATAAGTAACATGGATCACTGCAAAAACTCTAAATCTTAACAAGAATATTTGTCTTATTTCTAGTTAAAATGTCTCATTTTAGTAAAAGAAATCTCATTACACTTAAAACAAGACTCATCACTGGAAAAAACAACAATTTTCACCTGTTTCAAGTAGATTTTCACTTGAAATAAGTAGAAAAATCTGCCAGTGGAACAAGATTTCTTTGCTTGTAATAAGAAGATAAATCTTGTCCCACTGGCAGATTTTTCTACTTATTTCAAGTGAAAATTTACTTGAAACAGGTGAAAATTGTCAAATAAGTTATTTTTCTGGTGTTTTTTTTCTGGTGATGACTCTAAATGTTGAAATAGCAGTAAAACCACATTCATTGATGAAATGACATAAGGGATGGAAAGGGGGGTGGTAGTTTTACAGGGGGGGATGATTTGGACCGTTTTTATTTCAGGGGGGGATGATTTGGACCGTTTTTATTTCAGGGGGGATGATTTGGACCGTTTTTATTTCAGGGGGGGTGCCATCCCCCCTCATCCCCCCTCATCTCCCCTCAACTCCAGTCCTGGCTACATCTGTCCTTCCTCCGCCGGCTGCCTCCTCCTGACGACCACCGCGACTGGTCCTTGAGGTAGAGCCTTGATCATGTTCCAGGCCTCAAATCGAGTATTTTCCTGCAGACTGACCCCCTGGACCTGCAGAACCTCATCTCCGCACTGAAGACCACTGAGCTCAGCTGCTCCTCCTGAAATACACGGAATTCCAGGTCATAGACCCCAAAAAACTGTATAAAGAGAACTGGACACACCAAATTGTCTTTACTAAAGGAGTGACAACAGGATAAGGACTGAATCCAGACCCTCGTGGCCCGTAGAGGAACCGCAGGTCTGGATCCAGACCCTGGACCCTGGTCATGTTGCCCCTGACATTTTACAGGACTGTCTCAGAAAATTAGAATATTGTGATAAAGTTCTTTATTTTCTGTAATGCAATTAAAAACAAAAATGTCATACATTCTGGATTCATTACAAATCAACTGAAATATTGCAAGCCTTTTATTATTTTAATATTGCTGATCATGGCTTACAGTTTAAGATTAAGATTCCCAGAATATTCTAATTTTTTGAGAAGGCCAGACTGGGGGTCGGGGACGTCAGCAACAGCACAGCAGGCAGGTGTAAGCAGCAGCCGGATGACTGGGGGTGGGGACCGCAGGCAGGTGGAAGCAGCAGCAGGATGACTGGGGGTGGGGGCCGCAGGCAGGTGGAAGCAGCAGCCGGATGACTGGGGGTGGGGACCGCAGGCAGGTGGAAGCAGCAGCAGGATGACTACTAGAATAACTTTATTATTTTAATATTGCCGATTGTGGCTTACAATTTAAGATTAAGATTCCCAGAATATTCAAATTTTTTGAGATAGGATATTTGAGTTTTCTTAAGCTGTAAGCCATGATCAGCAATATTAAAATAATAAAAGGCTTGCAATATTTCAGTTGATTTGTAATGAATCCAGAATTTATGAAATTTTTGTTTTTGTAATTGCATTACAGAAAATCACAATATTCTAATTTTCTGAGACAGTCCTGTATGTAGTCTAACCTTCTTTGTTTTTTGTTTATAGTTTTTCGTCTTGTTGTGTTTTTTTGTAATTACTGTTTTACCTCCTAAATTGAGGGTAGGTTTTGCTGCATAAGCCTGTTGGCTTTTTGACCTCTCCTGTCACACTTGTTTTACTATTTTGATTGTAAGTGTTACTTTTATTGTGTGCAAAACTAATAAAATAAAAAATAAAAAATAAATCAGAGTTCAATCATGCAACAGGAAAACAGCATTATGAAGCTGTGGTGACACTAACCAGCAGGACTGGAGTCCTCGGCTGCAGGGCCCCGGCCCTCCCTGGACTCCTGGGGGGCCCCCCTGCAGACCACCACCACGGCCAGCTTCAGCCCGCGGGTCTGACGCAGGGCGGCCGTGGCCTCAGCGTGGGTCACACCGTGCAGGGTCTGGCCGTTGATGGACAGGACCTGGTCTCCTTTCTGAATGGTGCCCTGCTGAGCCGCCAGGCCGCTGGGAAACACTTTGTGGACCTGGACGATGGATCAAGATGGTTGGTTCCAGACAATAGCAAACACCAGCAGAATTTTTAAAAAAAGGGCTAAATATGACTTGTTGGTGTCATGCTTTCCCAGTTCTGGTGGATTGTGGATGGAGTCCACCACCTTTCAGAGGACGGGTGGGAATGAGCATGAAAGGAGTCATGAAAAGTTTCATGATCCAACTCTGAGGGTCAGATGTTCATAAACCTGGTGCTGAGGAGAGAATTAAAAAGGGATCTAGACGGAGATAAGGAACGACCAGATCCACCAGGAGCTCTGTCTCTTCATAGCTGCTCACGGCTCCAGCTGACTTTTAAGCAGCGCCGAGACAAACAAACAAAGCGCCATAAAAACTGATGACCAGGGCTGAAGAACACTGATTCATTAAAAAATATGAATGTTCCTAAAGTCGTGATCTGAACGTGAATATTTGCGTCTCATCTAGGGGAGCATGGGGTCACATGTTGTCGCCTCTGAATGTCGCTTGAGTATCAGGCTCATGTCAGGGTCATGTTAAGGTCGTATCAGGGTGAACTTTAATATCACGCTCAAGCAGGAAATTACGGTGGCCGAGACCCGCCATTGCTGAAAATGAAAGAAATGCTGCAAATAAAAAGAAACGCCGCTGCAAATAAAATAAACGCTGCAAATAAAAAGAAATACCGCTGCAAATAAAAGAAACGCTGCAAATAAAAAGAAACGCCGCTGCAAATAAAAGAAACGCTGCAAAAAACTGCCATGACAGATTGGTCTTGCTCCATCTCTGAAAGAACCAAACCATGCGTCCCATCAGGAGTGACCTTTTCCTAATTTCTACTGTTGTTTTTTGAATGGTCCATTGTTCAAAGACCAGGCCTGCTTTAGTCTCACCTACAAGTCGAAACACATTTTGTACACCAGCCAGACCGTTCCTGGAGGTTTTTTTTCTTAACCACCTTCCCCATACTGACTATTGTTGTGTCTATAGGTCCATTTGAGGACCCGGATCCTGTACCGGGCTAATTTCCACCTGTTTCCCTCACTTAAAAGAACGTAGTGCTTGTGGGACCTCAGTAATGTGACTCCTCTTCCTCACCTCATGGAACGCTCAGTAAACATGTATTATGTTGCATGGATGTCATGTGATGATTGTTATTTTGTTCTGATTCGTGCCTCATCTTTACTTCTGTTGGACTCCTCGGTTCTGGCGCTGCACATCTGTAAACTGTAAATATCACCTGAACTTACTCCCTGAGGAGGAAGGGGAGGGGGGGCAGAAGGATTTGATTAAAGCCAAACTTTTGCTGCATGTCTTTATTGTGTATGTGTTTATTATACGTGATTAAAAATGGTTTGAATCACCTGTGTCCCTGGATCATTAACTCTGATTAGCAGCAGAGACTAAAAAGAACTCCACAAAACACCTGTGACGTCACCTGAAGCCAGCAAAACATTAGCTTTAGTGTGCTAAAGCTAAGCTTACTAGGGTTCCTCTCGTCAGTACAGAGTTCTAGCATTGTTCTTTTTATTTCTTGCTCCCGCTGACAAATAAGAACAATTTCAGAAGGTGTCAATGTTTTTCCTCCCCCAGACTGTAACCACATCCAGGACCTAGTCAGCATCCTGTAACTAGGTCCTGGTTCTAGATGTGGTTATTGTGTTCCTTCTCTAACCAGGACTAACCAGGCTTCTTTAATTTTATATTGTATGAACAAATCTTCATAGACTCATTTGTAAGGGTCTGCAGAGAGAACAGACCAACTACAACCACCTGGCGCTGTGATGATCAACTTTATCTTCATACCCGGGTAGCTGAAGGTTACTCAAATATTCCACACTGCAAACATACTAATTGTCTCAAACGGTGGTGTACTTCATCTGCTGAGCATGCTGATGAAAAGTTGATCAAATACATTTGATCAGATCATTTCAAAGTTACATGCCAAATGCCAATCTAATTTGTGGGCATGGCTAAAGCTCTCTTTGGTTGTGCGTTTGTGATGTAATGATCCAGAGTTAAAGACCCTGGTACTGATAATCAGTATCTTTCTCCTCATGGGTCAGTAGCTACATCCAGTACTGGAGTTGTAAAAATAAATCAGGGGGGATGGTGGATTTTATCATATGGGGACAGATAATTTGGGCTGATTACAAATAATATAATATATTACAAATAATAGCAGTGACCAAAACACCTGCAGAAATACTGCAGGAATGACATAGCAGCAGTTAAATGCAGCCTTCTGTAAGCTTTAAATATCCACTGGGCTTACATCAAATACATCAAAACACAACAATAAAAAACACTTTTCTGAACTTATCAATATGACTCTGTCCTTCACAGGATAAGTAACATGGATCACTGCAAAAACTCTAAATCTTAACAAGAATATTTGTCTTATTTCTAGTTAAAATGTCTCATTTTAGTAAAAGAAATCTCATTACACTTAAAACAAGACTCATCACTGGAAAAAACAACAATTTTCACCTGTTTCAAGTAGATTTTCACTTGAAATAAGTAGAAAAATCTGCCAGTGGAACAAGATTTCTTTGCTTGTAATAAGAAGATAAATCTTGTCCCACTGGCAGATTTTTCTACTTATTTCAAGTGAAAATTTACTTGAAACAGGTGAAAATTGTCAAATAAGTTATTTTTCTGGTGTTTTTTTTCTGGTGATGACTCTAAATGTTGAAATAGCAGTAAAACCACATTCATTGATGAAATGACATAAGGGATGGAAAAGGAGGGATGGCAGTTTTACAGGGGGGATGATTTGGACCGTTTTTATTTCAGGGGGGGATGATTTGGACCGTTTTTATTTCAGGGGGGATGATTTGGACCGTTTTTATTTCAGGGGGGGTGCCATCCCCCCTCATCCCCCCTCATCTCCCCTCAACTCCAGTCCTGGCTACATCTGTCCTTCCTCCGCCGGCTGCCTCCTCCTGACGACCACCGCGACTGGTCCTTGAGGTAGAGCCTTGATCATGTTCCAGGCCTCAAATCGAGTATTTTCCTGCAGACTGACCCCCTGGACCTGCAGAACCTCATCTCCGCACTGAAGACCACTGAGCTCAGCTGCTCCTCCTGAAATACACGGAATTCCAGGTCATAGACCCCAAAAAACTGTATAAAGAGAACTGGACACACCAAATTGTCTTTACTAAAGGAGTGACAACAGGATAAGGACTGAATCCAGACCCTCGTGGCCCGTAGAGGAACCGCAGGTCTGGATCCAGACCCTGGACCCTGGTCATGTTGCCCCTGACATTTTACAGGACTGTCTCAGAAAATTAGAATATTGTGATAAAGTTCTTTATTTTCTGTAATGCAATTAAAAACAAAAATGTCATACATTCTGGATTCATTACAAATCAACTGAAATATTGCAAGCCTTTTATTATTTTAATATTGCTGATCATGGCTTACAGTTTAAGATTAAGATTCCCAGAATATTCTAATTTTTTGAGAAGGCCAGACTGGGGGTCGGGGACGTCAGCAACAGCACAGCAGGCAGGTGTAAGCAGCAGCCGGATGACTGGGGGTGGGGACCGCAGGCAGGTGGAAGCAGCAGCAGGATGACTGGGGGTGGGGGCCGCAGGCAGGTGGAAGCAGCAGCAGGATGACTGGGGGTGGGGGCCGCAGGCAGGTGGAAGCAGCAGCCGGATGACTGGGGGTGGGGACCACAGGCAGGTGGAAGCAGCAGCAGGATGACTAGCAGGATGACTGGGGGTGGGGACCACAGGCAGGTGGAAGCAGCAGCAGGATGACTGGGGGTGGGGACCACAGGCAGGTGGAAGCAGCAGCAGGATGACTGGGGGTGGGGACCACAGGCACGTGGAAGCAGCAGCTGGATGACTGGGGGTGGGGACCGCAGGCAGGTGGAAGCAGCAGCAGGATGACTGGGGGTGGGGACCGCAGGCAGGTGGAAGCAGCAGCAGGATGACTAGCAGGATGACTGGGGGTGGGGACCACAGGCAGGTGGAAGCAGCAGCAGGATGACTGGGGGTGGGGACAGCAGGCAGGTGGAAGCAGCAGCGGGATGACCGGGGGTGGGGACCGCAGGCCAGCACACAGCTCCCGAAGCTCCGGCCCAATCAGCAAGCCCCAGGTTAGGTTCAGGGTCGGGGAAAGGTTGAGAAGGGGCAGGGCCAGGGTAATGAATCCAGAATGTATGACATTTTTGTTTTTGTAATTGCATTACAGAAAATCACAATATTCTAATTTTCTGAGACAGTCCTGTATGTTAAGTCAAATCTGAAAGAATTCTCAAATACCCATGTGAGTTTATGGGGGGTTGAGGGGCTGGAATGGCCTCCCACAGTTTTCAGGTCCCTTTTTGTGTCATAGAAAACCAAAGTGGAGATATTCAGGAGATAAATACAGGTCTGGCTCGTACCATTGGAGATCCTGTTGATGATTAAGGGCCTGTCCCCGTGGATTGAACCTTTTCCTCCTTCCAAAGTGAAGCCAACTCCTCCAACACCTTTCTCCAGTTCCACAGTCACCGGGGCTTCCCATTCGTCTCCTGCAACACCACGACAACGAAGGTCAAACGATTTGTAAGACTGGCAACTTGTTCTAACTGGACGGAACCCTCTACTCCTCTGTTCAGAAAACTCTAAATTCTTTCAGTATATGACATAAATATTCATCAGATATGTGTGTTTTTATACAAACATATGTTTTTGCCTTTTTCTTTACCACTATCGTTTAGTAATTTTTTCAAATATAATTCTTAAATACATTCATATAATACTAGACAGGTTAATCATCTTCATCTTCCTTTTTATAAAACTAAACACGGCCAGTTTTCCCTCAGATATCGTGGTGTTACAGATATGGAACTCCAAATCTCACATTATCAAAAGCTCTGTTTCTCTAGAGATTTTTAAAAGAAATGTATCATCTCATTTAATTCATATTTAAAAAATGGCACAAGTTTTTTTTTTTTCTTTTTTTTTTGATTATTTTTTGAGTGTTAATGATCTGTAACTGTACAGGACTGTCTAAGAAAATGAGAATATTGTGATAAAGTTCTTTATTTTCTGTAATGCAATTAAAAAAAACAAAAATGTCATACATTCTTTTATTATTTTAATATTGCCGATTGTGGCTTACAATTTAAGATTAAGATTCCCAGAATATTCAAATTTTTTGAGATAGGATATTTGAGTTTTCTTAAGCTGTAAGCCATGATCAGCAATATTAAAATAATAAAAGGCTTGCAATATTTCAGTTGATTTGTAATGAATCCAGAATTTATGAAATTTTTGTTTTTGTAATTGCATTACAGAAAATCACAATATTCTAATTTTCTGAGACAGTCCTGTATGTAGTCTAACCTTCTTTGTTTTTTGTTTATAGTTTTTCGTCTTGTTGTGTTTTTTTGTAATTACTGTTTTACCTCCTAAATTGAGGGTAGGTTTTGCTGCATAAGCCTGTTGGCTTTTTGACCTCTCCTGTCACATTTGTTTTACTATTTTGATTGTAAGTGTTACTTTTATTGTGTGCAAAACTAATAAAATAAAAAATAAAAAATAAATCAGAGTTCAATCATGCAACAGGAAAACAGCATTATGAAGCTGTGGTGACACTAACCAGCAGGACTGGAGTCCTCGGCTGCAGGGCCCCGGCCCTCCCTGGACTCCTGGGGGGCCCCCCTGCAGACCACCACCACGGCCAGCTTCAGCCCGCGGGTCTGACGCAGGGCGGCCGTGGCCTCAGCGTGGGTCACACCGTGCAGGGTCTGGCCGTTGATGGACAGGACCTGGTCTCCTTTCTGAATGGTGCCCTGCTGAGCCGCCAGGCCGCTGGGAAACACTTTGTGGACCTGGACGATGGATCAAGATGGTTGGTTCCAGACAATAGCAAACACCAGCAGAATTTTTAAAAAAAGGGCTAAATATGACTTGTTGGTGTCATGCTTTCCCAGTTCTGGTGGATTGTGGATGGAGTCCACCACCTTTCAGAGGACGGGTGGGAATGAGCATGAAAGGAGTCATGAAAAGTTTCATGATCCAACTCTGAGGGTCAGATGTTCATAAACCTGGTGCTGAGGAGAGAATTAAAAAGGGATCTAGACGGAGATAAGGAACGACCAGATCCACCAGGAGCTCTGTCTCTTCATAGCTGCTCACGGCTCCAGCTGACTTTTAAGCAGCGCCGAGACAAACTAACAAAGCGCCATAAAAACTGATGACCAGGGCTGAAGAACACTGATTCATTAAAAAATATGAATGTTCCTAAAGTCGTGATCTGAACGTGAATATTTGCGTCTCATCTAGGGGAGCATGGGGTCACATGTTGTCGCCTCTGAATGTCGCTTGAGTATCAGGCTCATGTCAGGGTCATGTTAAGGTCGTATCAGGGTGAACTTTAATATCACGCTCAAGCAGGAAATTACGGTGGCCGAGACCCGCCATTGCTGAAAATGAAAGAAATGCTGCAAATAAAAAGAAACGCCGCTGCAAATAAAATAAACGCTGCAAATAAAAAGAAATACCGCTGCAAATAAAAGAAACGCTGCAAATAAAAAGAAACGCCGCTGCAAATAAAAGAAACGCTGCAAATTAAAGAAACGCTGCTGCAAATAAAAACAAACGCCGCTGCAAATAAAAGAAACGCCGCTGCAAATAAAAACAAACGCCGCTGCAAATAAAAGAAACGCTGCAAATAAAAGAAACGCTGCACATAAAAACAAACGCCGCTGCAAATAAAAGAAACGCTGCAAATAAAAACAAACACCGCTGCAAATAAAAAAAAACTACGCAAATAAAAAAGCCACAACGGAAGTGAATTACCGGGGACTATTTTTGCTGATGCACCGGTGTTTTTTACGTGAGAGGAGAAGAAGAAGACAAAGACGTAAGTGAAAAGGAAGAAATAAGAAGAGCGAGGAATAAGAAGAACAACGAACGAGAAAATAAGTGAAAAGGTTAGTGTTCAACGTCGCTACGTGTAATTTTTAATGTGCAACACCGGTGTATCGGCAAAAATAGTCCCCGGTAATTCACTTCCGTTGTGGCTTTTTTATTTGCATCGTTTTTTTATTTTATTTGCAGCTGGGTTTCTTTATATTTGCATCTTTTCTTTTATTTGCAGCGGCGTTTCTTTTTGTTTGCAGCGTTTATTTTATTTGCTAAGCGTTTATCTTATTTGCAGCGGCGTTTGTTTCTGTTTGCAGCGTTACTTTTATTTTCAGCAATGGCGGGTCTCGGCCACCGTAGGAAATGCTTGGACGTGATATATTCTGGGTCTCTGGAATTCGCCTAGACACAACTTCTGTTGTAATAGATGCTACACAAATAATATTAAAAATGCAGCGGACTGTACAATCACAGCACACAGCTTTGGAAACCCTTGAATCGCAGCTGCGTGGTTAAAACCTCGTCTTCTTCTACTATGCCGAGAACATGTGTGTGTTGAGTTCCTGGTACCGTGGGAGTTTTGCTCTCCAAGTCACAGCCTCCTGCGATGCTGAAGCCCAGCCCGGCTCCTTCCTCTTTGTGAAGAATGATGACGTGGATGTTGATGAGCGTCTGGGAGAGTAAAACAGCACTTTCAGGTTTCCTGCAGCAGCTCAAATGTGTTAAACTAGTGCTGGGATGGGAGACGCCCCGCCAACACCACCTCCAACCTGGACCATTTGTTCTGAGCTGATCGCAGTTATTTACGTCATGCTGCCATTAGATTTTGCTCCTGCACATTAATTATCTGGAAATGTCCCCTTTCCTCTATAGAGGGTCTGCATTGACATAACTTCCCCACTGGACCAGCCCCCTTACTCACACTGAGTGGCAAAAATGGCTGAAACTAGTGGAGAAGATAGATTAGATTAGATTCAACTTTATTGTCATTGCATATGTTAAAGTACAGGGTGTTGAGACACATTGTCACACGAAGTTCCAGCTTCCTACTCCCTGCAGAGACGACACCTTGCAAGTAGCTTCAACCCAGACTTGAACCACTACAGCACCCTATGGGGTGATTTGGAACTTAGTGACAGTCATGCCAAATGCCCGATAGTGACATTTGGCCACAGATGTGAATTGCTTTTCGTCTGTCACTTGGCTTGTTGATTCCTGCCTTTTGTGCTTTGAATTTACTGTATAAAAGTCCTGTTGTCGAGCCACTCTGGGTCAGCACACCAACCCAGACACGCTCTGAGTAGGTCCTGCTCACCGCCGGCTTACTGAATAAAACTCTCAACCCCACAGCGGATTCCTGAACTGGATTCTATATTATTCCTCAACAAGGGCAACGGAATGCAGTTAGCATCTAACCGGAAGTGCTTATGAAGTGAAATAAACACAATGTACAGCATATACACATATATACACATATAGAGGACTGTCTCAGAAAATTAGAATATTGTGATTTTCTGTAATGCAATTACAAAAACAAAAATGTCATACATTCTGGATTCATTACAAATCAACTGAAATATTGCCTTTTATTATTGTAATATTGCTGATCATGGCTTACAGCTTTAGAAAAATCAAATATCATATCTCAAAAAAATAGAATAATCTGGGAATCTTAATCTTAAACTGTAAGCCATAATCAGCAATATTAAAATAATAAAAGGCCTGCAATATTTCAGTTGATTTGTAATGAATCCAGAATGTATGACATTTTTGTTTTTTGCATTACAGAAAATAAATAACTTTATCACAATATTCTAATTTTCTGAGACAGAGTTCAGCAGGGAGACAGCTGTGGGGAAGAAGCTGTTCCTGAACCCGGTGGTTCGTGTACGGAGACTCCTGTAGCGCCTCCCAGAGGGCAGGAGGGCCAACAGTCTGTGTGCTGAGTGGTAGGTGTGAAGTTAATTAAACTTCTGAACAAGTTTGTCCTTATAAACTATCACATGCAGATCACAGGCCACTTCCTGAGTTTTGTCAGGGGGGTCGACTGACGGCAGCCTCATTGTCTTTAAAGGTTAGCTAAGGGTTAGTTGGACCATCTGATGACACAAGACCCCATGAAGGTTGGCCTGGTGACTTCCGGTTTGTAAATGGCCCAGTGTCTTTAGACGCATCTGTTCAAAACCCCCAACAGAGGTCCTGTTTTTAGTTCCGGAAGGCATTTGACCCCAGTGACCCATGGTTTTTAAAGCTTAAGTTTCACATGTCACATATGTGTCTTTTTAAACCTCGAGGTTTGGAAACTCCGTATTTGTTTTCTTCTAATTGTTCATTGTCCACCAAATATGGTCATGTTCCTGTCACCCCTTTTCTCAATAAAAAGCTTCATGCAAGGGGAGGGTCTTTGGGAAGCATTTGCTGTCAGGGGCTCTGCCTCTTTCAGTGTGCTCTCCCCCTCCTGCAGGAGCGCCTTAAAGATCATTCTACAGTCTCTGTGTCTTTCCTAAGTTATGAATTTATTTTATGTTGATTAGGAACCTAACAGTAGGAGTCCTTGATCTGGTGGTAGGAGTCCTTGATCTGGTGGTAGGAGTCCTTGATCTGGTGGTAGCAGTCTTTGATCTGGTGGTAGGAGTCCTTGATCTGGTGGTAGGAGTCCTTGATCTGGTGGTAGGAGTCGTTGATCTGGTGGTAGGAGCCCTTGATCTGGTGGTAGGAGTCCTTGATCTGGTGGTAGGAGTCCTTGATCTGGTGGTAGAAGTCTTTGATCTGGTGGTAGGAGTCTTTGATCTGGTGGTAGCAGTCTTTGATCTGGTGGTGGCAGTCTTTGATCTGGTGGTAGGAGTCCTTGATCTGGTGGTAGGAGTCCTTGATCTGGTGGTAGGAGTCTTGATCTGGTGGTAGGAGTCCTTGATCTGGTGGTAGCAGTCCTTGATCTGGTGGTAGCAGTCCTTGATCTGGTGGTAGGAGTCCTTGATCTGGTGGTAGGAGTCTTGATCTGGTGGTAGGAGTCCTTGATCTGGTGGTAGGAGTCCTTGGTGATGTTGGTTGCCCTCCTGAAACACTTCCTGTGGACGGTGTTCATGGCAGGAAATGAAGCTCCGGCGATGCGCTGGGCGGTTTTCACCCCCCTCTGCAGTGCCTTCCGGTCAGCGCTGGAGCAGTTCCCGTACCAGACAAAGCCATTATGGCCTGCGCTCACTTCATTATTCCGCGTGTTCGCACTGAGCTGGGAAAAAGAGCTTTTAAATTTGCTGCCCCCTTTGCTTGGAACACCTTTCAGAAAGACTTTAAACTGACGGACCTGATATCCTTCAACGACTTTGGTTCGATCTTGAAAGGACCTAGAGCGTGAAAGCATTGGACAGTGTCTCTGTACCTGATGGTAGTTATGTCTTCCTCAACATCTGCACTTTATATGATTGGTGTGATTACCTACTTTTAACTGGCTGTGACCTCCTATGTATCTGCACTTTATAAGATGTGGTTTTATCATTTTATTGCTACTTTGTTCCTCTGTTATTGTTTTGTATTCTGTCTTTTAACCTTGTGATTTTATTTGTTTTGACTTGCGCTGCTGCCTTCCTGGCCAGGTCACCCTGGTGAAAGAGATCCTTGATCTCAATGGGCTACTACCTGGTTAAATAAAGGTTAAATTAAAAAAAAAGGCTGTGATACAGTTGAGGTTGGAGTCCTCAAGAAGAAGAGGCGCTGGTGAGCCTTCCTGACCAGGTTGGAGCAGTTTGTTGTCCAGGAGAAAGTCCTGTGAAATGTGGATCCTCAGGAATTTGAAGCTGGTCACACGTTCCACTGCCACACCGTTGATGTGGACGGGTGGATGAGTGACAGCATTCTTCCTGAATCCACAATCAGTTCTTTGGAAGAAGACGGGATAACAGCCAATTAATGGCTTAAATTAACGGCAGCTGGACTTGACAGTGACCCGTACAGTTACCCCAAGAACCAGTGGTCCATGGACATTAATA
Organism: Cololabis saira; assembly: GCF_033807715.1. Taxonomy (NCBI): domain Eukaryota; kingdom Metazoa; phylum Chordata; class Actinopteri; order Beloniformes; family Belonidae; genus Cololabis; species Cololabis saira. Next base: position 2,716,816 of record NC_084588.1, on the reverse strand, counting down.
TTTGTTACAGTTACCAAGAACCAGTGGTCCATTGACATTAATATTTGGTACAGTTACCCCAAGAACCAGTGGTCCATGGACATTAATATTTGGTACAGTTACCAAGAACCAGTGGTCCATGGACATTAATATTTGGTACAGTTACCAAGAACCAGTAGTCCATGGACATTAATATTTGGTACAGTTACCAAGAACCAGTAGTCCATGGACATTAATATTTGGTACAGTTACCAAGAACCAGTGGTCCATGGACATTAATATTTGGTACAGTTACCAAGAACCAGTAGTCCATGGACATTAATATTTGGTACAGTTTCCCCAAGAACCAGTGGTCCATGGACATTAATATTTGGCCATGAATCCAGTTTCCTGATATTTATATGTACTTAATTTCTACACCGGGGAAATACATGGAGCAAAGCTTGAAGGCAGACAAAAGTCTTGACGCTTGGTCCTCCTTCAAGGCAGGATTTGTTGTAGAAATTAAAGTGATGAGGACACCAAACTTTATGATTTGACCGTTTAACGTTAGCTACCCAAAAATCCAATATTACCTGATACAAAATGGGAACCGCAAATCCACGTTTAGGTGTCTGGAATCCAGTTGTTTCTGTGAATTGCAGAGATCCATTTGTCTCTCTTAAGCTTATTTTTCAGCAGTTTGTAAAACGATAACTCAGATTTCTTGCTAAATCTATGAGTACAGTCGATCGCAAAACAGCTCTTTCCCATTTTAGATGTTTTCAAGTTGAAAGTTTACGGTGCCACTCAGTCTTTCTGACACTCAGTGGGCGTAACCCGCTGTGAAGTCGAATCTGTGACGTAATGCACATTCCCTCTATTGGTTACCTTTGACCGAAGCTCCACATCCTGCAGCATTGATCTCTGATCATATTACTTCATATTACGTCATTACTACAGTCATTTTACTTTCTTTGTGATGCTTAAACTCCTAAAACCTCCATTTCATGTATGCTCTGGTGAGGACCCTGTTTGTGGGCGGGTCAAGTTGTGATTGGAGTTTAGACCACCAATCAGCAGACGGAATGAATGTTTGTGGAAACAGGAAGTTGTTTCTGGAAGCTCCTGCTGTGACAGCTCTTTAAAACTTGTACTGACTGCTTTATCAATCATGACTCCTCCTAAAATTACAGTTAAACAGCCTGAAATCTGGATTTATTCATTCTGAACCTTTGAACGTCAGGAAAAGCAGAATGCAGGAGCGTTGAAAGGGTTTTTGGTTTTACCTTCACCGACTCTTCATCCAGATCTTTAACTTCCTGGATCATCCTCTGTATCTCATGGGGAGGGAGAACAGAGGCGACGGGCGTGGGCACCCCCTCACTGTCCGACTCCACCTCTCCTCGCTCCGTCGTGTATTCCCTCAGAAAAGCCAAGCTGCGTTCAGAAACACACATGGAAATTCAGTTCAGTTTTACTTACACAGCATCCACTGTCTACAAGTTGTTTTAAACTTAATCTTAAATTTAAGATTAAGATTCCCAGAATACTCTATTTTTTTTAGATAGGATATTTGAGTTTTCTTAAGCTGTAAGCCATGATCAGCAATATTAAAATAATAAAAGGCTTGCAATATTTCAGTTGATTTGTAATGAATCCAGAATGTATGACATTTTTGTTTTTGTAATTGCATTACAGAAAATCACAATATTCTAATTTTCTGAGACAGTCCTGTAAATGATCCGTTAACTGGAGAACTAAGAGTTCTATATATTGCCACAAACCGGGCCAGTTAGTGACAAAGAGGGAGTCCACACATGGAGTACCGAATTCAAAAATGTAATTTTATTAGTAAATTATATCAATAAATCATTAAAGTAAAAATTAAATCAAAGTAAACCAAAAAAGTATACAGGGGGCTAATTTTCACTAATTATCGTCAAGGACTCAAAACCGAGTCTGATGACACCACCCACGACTCTGTATGTCAAACGATTCAAAAGTTATAGCAGAAAATAGTGACAACCAATCAGAAGAAGGGGCGGGGCTAATTCAGGCCAAAGAAAGGTCAAGGACTCAATACAGCGTCCGATGACGCCACCCACTACTCTCTATGTCAAACCATTCAAAAGTTATAACAGAAAATAGGGAGAACCAATCAGAAGAAGGGGCAGGGCTAATTCAGGCCAATGAAGCTCAAGAACTCAATACCGATTCAGGTGACACCACCCATGACTCTCTATGTCAAACCATTCAAAAGTTATAGCAGAAAATAGAGACAACCAATCAGAAGAAGGGGCGGGGCTAATTCAGGGCAATGAAGCTCAAGGACTCAATACAGCGTCCGATGACACCACCCACGACTCTCTATGTGAAACCATTCAAAAGTTATAACAGAAAATAGGAAGAACCAATCAGAAGAAGGGGCGGGGCTAATTCAGGCCAATGAAGCTCAAGGACTCAATAAAGAGTACGATGACACCACCCACAACTCTCTATGTCAAACCATTCAAAAGTTATGGCAGAGAAAAGTATTCTAGGGGGCGCTGTTGAGCCATTTTGCCACGCCCATTTATCCAAACCATGAAATATCAAATTTATCGCCAGGCCTGGCTGGCATGCCAAATTTGGTGCCTTTTGGGGAACTATCAAATATGGACCAATCAGATGAAGGGGGGGGCGCGCTTTTTGCCGTCTAGCGTCGACACGGTAACACTTTTGAAAGAGAAAAGTAATGCGCGTAGTCGCAAGATGGAGAAGCACATTTTGATGTATAACACACCTGGGTGCACGTTACGGTTCGGGCCGTATTAATTGCCGAAGGAATGGCATAAATTGCGCCAAAATTACACAATTAATTCAAAATGGCCGACTTCCTGTTCGGCCATGGCGCCAAGAGACTTTTCTTTAAGTTGCGCCATGATAGGCCATGATTGGCCCTCCCCCCTCCCTGTTTTTATGGCATTAATCACACGCACTCAACACCAGGGGCGGGAGGGGGTCCCACATCACCCGCGTTCCCTCACTGGCCTGGGACAGGTGGGTCGGGTTACCCGGGCCTGGCGGGGCCCGCCGTGCAGCCTGGAGTGCCTTCTGGCGGTGCTGGACCCCCCCGGGGAGGGGGAAACGGTGCGTGATTGTAGGTCTGTGTCGGTGAGAATGCGGTATGGAAGGGTCCTGCCATGGAGGATTTGAGCCTCCATTGGCAGGACATCAAAACTTAATAATTTATGAATATTATATTATACAAAGATGGTTATTATTATTATTATTATTATTATTATTATTATTATTATTATTAGTATTATTATTATGTATAGTATATTATATTATTATTAGTATAGGTATCTGATAGGTGAATGGATGAATGAATGGGATGCCTGGGTCTGGGGCCCTCCGTTGTCGGGCCTGCACGGGTGTCGCCTTGTTGGGGGGTTCCCTCTCTCCGGGCCCGTCTCCGGTCCCCCCCGCTGCCTCTGCGGCGGGGCGCCCCTCTGGTCTTGGGGGGCCACTTTCGTGGGGGACGGGTGCGCCTGCCCGCGTCGGCGGCCGGGGCGGCTCTGTCTCTCCGGGCAGGCTGGCCCCCTGCCGGGTGGGGGTCGTTGGCCTGAAGGGTGAGGGCCTCCTGGCCGCGTGTCCGGCCCGGACCGGGTGGCCGGGGATCGCCTGGGTCGCGGTCCGCCGTCGCGGGGTCCCTGGCTGCTTCTTCCCGCGCCGTGGGGGCCCCGCCCGCGGGCCCCCTCGGCCGCCGCCGGGGGGGGGGGGGGGCCTCGCAGGCGGTGGGTTGCCTCCCTCCTACTTCTCCCCTCTGTGGGGTTGCCGGTGGCCTGGGTTCCGGGCTCTTCCGTGTCGGCCTCTGGTCTCGCGGGTGGCGGGGTTGCTCCCCCCCCTCCCCCACTATAGATACACTTCAGGTGGAGCTTTGTTTGGTTTATTACACACACACACACACACACACACACACACACACACACACACACACACACACACACACACACACACACACAGTCACTTAGTCACATGCATATACACACACACACACACACACGCATGATCATATACATACACACACACACACATAGACATACAGACTGGCTTGTTCACCTGCATGCTGGCTCTCTAGTTTTTGGGTTTAAGTAGCGGTAGCGATAGCTTAGCTCAGACTGCGATCAGATCTCAAGATTTAGGTCGATTGCTGTTATTGTTTTGGTTGGCTCCGTGCCGGTTTCGTGCTTTGTTTGTGTTTTTTTTTTTTTGTTGCAGATTTCCAGTGCTTGACGTGTGTCTCCGTGTGTTCCTGCTTCCTGGATTGGCAGTGGATGTCGTCACCCCCCCCCCCCCCCCCAAAAAAAACAAAAAAAAAAAACACTGGGTTTGTATGTGTATATTTATGTATGTGTACGCATTTGTGTGCGTATATATATGTATATATATTAAATATAGTAATAATGCACATATATACACTTTTGGTTTCTACCGTCATGGTATCAATCAATAATATGTGTGCAGACAAGGTAGAAAAAAAGAAAAAAAAAAAAAAAAAAAAAAAAGTTGCGCCATGATACAGGTGTGTACTGATTTTCGTGCATGTACGTCAAACCGTATCGTGGGGCTTGAGGCACAAAGTTTTCTAGGGGGCGCTGTTGAGCCATTTTGCCACGCCCATTAATGCAAACCAATAAATATCAAATTTTTCGCCAGGCCTGGCTTGCGTACAAAATTTGGTGACTTTTTGGGCATGTTTAGGGGGGCAAAAAGGCCTTCCTTTTGTCAGAAGAAAAAAAGGAAAGAAAGAAAGAAAGAAAGAAAGAAAGAAAGAAAGAAAGAAAGAAAGAAAGAAAGAAAGAAAGAAAGAAAGAAAGAAAGAAAGAAAGAAAGAAAGAAAGAAAAATTCCTACAGATAGACCCTTCGCACTATAAGTGCTCGGGCCCTAAAAATTTCATACATTCTGGATTCATTACAAATCAACTGAAATATTGCAAGCCTTTTATTATTTTAATATTGCTGATCATGGTTTACAGCTTAAGAAAACTCAAATATCCTATCTCAAAAAATTAGAATAATCTGGGAATCTTAATCTTAAACTCTTAAACAGTGATGTATGCAGGAAAAAAGAATACTTAGTTCCCCATGGCCGGTGGAAACCCAGAACCAAGCCCAAGTCTGGGAGCAGCAAGAGACAGACAGCAGGGCTAGAGAGGCCCCTAATACACTGGCCCACACATGCACACAGGTGAGGCCAATTGGGCTGACGACCTGAACACAACTTCCATCCAGGAAGCAGAATGGCCAATCAGTAGGGAGGGGGGCAGGCTGTCACAGTACATACGACTGACACCTGGTTAGTTGGTGGACTACAGAGACCACTATATAGACAGGTGTAGACAGCAGACACTGAGGTGGTCAGAGGGGGGGACTACAGATCAGTGGATCATGTTGGTGTAGCCTGCAGCGTAGCTCTATAGCAGCATATCCAGGATGAAGCTCTGTTTCAGACCAGCTGCTCTAGTCTGGTCCTGTAGTTGCAGCTATGACTACGTAAGCCTGGATTATGGTTCTGCAGTACACCAACTAAGAGCCTACGCCGTTGCTGTGACGCCATTGTGAATCCTTCGGACTTCTCCAACACTCCATTTCGCCGCGGTGCAACACCCCCGGCGAGCGCTAGGGGGTCGCGATCTTTTCCTGAATGGTTTATCCGACTTTTCTGGTCACAGTGAATCAAAGAGATAAGGACAACTATTGTGCAAAAAAACAAAAACAAAAAAAATCACACATACACGAAGAAAAGAGCGCTGAAAGTTCACGACTGCTTCACTAACCGGAACCGGAAATGCGTTGCTACCAAGTGAACCAATCACAGCCCACTCGGTCTGCGTTGGTCTGCGTCGCCTCGACGCGTAGTTACAGTTTGTGGGAGGTGCGCGTCAGGCCCGGCGTGTCCTGCGGTGTGGGGTGCGTGACGCGGCGCAACCTGCGGCGTAGGCACAGCGCCGATTGGTTGCAGAACCATAATTCAGCCTTAAGCCCTAAAATATTGGAGTTTACACTAACTAGAGGCTTTACTAAACACTAACGTTTGAAGTTTTTCTTTTAAAGGTGAAGGTGGTGTCACCCTTCTGAAACCAAACTGGAAGCTGGTTCCATAGTAATTGTGCCGGATAGCAAAAGACCCGTCCTCCAACTTTACCACTAATGTGAGTTGTATTCAAAAGACAATTCAAACGTAAAACCTCCAATGTGTTGTGACAATTAAAATGTTCTTAAACATACTTAACCCATGACCCTGCAACATGAGATTCTTATTTCAGTAGAAATTATGATATCATGCAGCTGGACACCTGACTTATTTCTCACCTGACGGAGAAGCCTTTGTTGGTGGTATTCAGGCCCGATTCAGACTCCGGAGGGTTAGAAACATCTTCAGCCGAAGGGCCCGGGGGGTCACCATGGGAGGAACTGAGGAGGGAGCGCATCAACGCCCGAGAAACCTGGACACCACATCAACGCCACATCAAAACCGTTAAAACAAGGAAATGGTGAGAAAGGCATTGGGACACAGCCAGTGCAAAACCTATATGGCTTTTTGAATTCCATTAAATTCAGCTTCATTTATATACTGTATATTACAATGCAAGTTGTCTCAAGGCCTTTTCCTGAGAAACAGAACATGAGCAGAACAGGGCACTAAATGAACTCTAAAGGTCCCTGGGTTTGTTCAATTAGCAAGGCATCAACTAGTCAAGGGCCATGCTGGTGTTCCATCAGACCGCCCACAGTCCTCACTTCAGCTCTAGCAGCAATTTTTTCAAATGTGTTTTCAGTGGCACATCAGAAATAAAGATGTTTGGACAGTCTTGATCAGAATGAATGAATCACATTGGTTAGCATTATAAGTTAGCATTCGCTAAGCCAGCCCAGCTGAAACAGCAAACTTGTGCTAACTGAACTAAGGTCAGCATGTTCCAGTTGGCTTCCAGGACTGTTCACCCTGTCCATTTGCTCTCTTTTGGATTAACCAGGTTGAGTCAGTACCTGCCAAAATGGTGCTGTCCAAAGAAAAGCTTCAATTCGAGACTTAGGTGAGCATTTGTCCCATTCTTTTAGTAAAGTCTGTGGTTCACAGCTCAGAAGTTCACTGAAAATGCTAAGTAGCTAAAAGTTTTGAGACCATGGACTTCAATGTAGTCTAAATAGATGTGAATGTTTTTTGGAGACCAAAAAAAAGGTGCACTCGCAGATAGGTTACCTGGTTGCTGAAGGCGATGATCTTGCCCATCTGCTCTCCCTCCTGCTCTTTCAGGGCCGGACTCTCAGTGGATAGATCCGTTCTCAGGGGTCCAGCTGTTTCTGAACTGTTCTCTGCCTCATTTGGACCAGAGCTTTCTAATGCTGGAGTAAGCAGGACCCTGGATTCTGTAGACTCACTGATACCCTCCTTTTGTGGCTCAGACTCCTGTCTGGATGTAAAGACTTTACTGTCATCATGGACCGAAGCCAAAGAAGCAACGTTGAGCACTGACTCAAGATCCATAGGGCTGGTGTTAGAAGGTGGGTCATCTTCGGACGACCCAGGGACGGTGTTAGAGGGTGGGACATCATTGGAGGACCTAGGGACGGTGTTAGAGGGTGGGACATCATCAGAGGACCCAGGGACGGTGTTAGAAGGTGGGTCATCTTCAGAGGACCCAGGGATACTGTTAGAGGGTGGGACATCATTGGAGGACCCAGGGACGGTGTTAGAGGGTGGGGCATCATTGGAGGACCCAGGGACGGTGTTAGAGGGTGGGACATCTTCAGAGGACCCAAGGATACTGTTAGAGGGTGGGACATCATTGGAAGACCCAGGGACGGTGTTAGAGGGTGGGACATCATTGAAGGACCCAGTGACGGTGTTAGAGGGTAGGACATCATTGGAAGACCCAGTGACGGTGTTAGAGGGTGGGACATCATTGGAAGACCCAGGGGCGGTGATAGAGGGGTGTAGATTATCATCAGAGGATGACAGATGATTGGAGGACCGAAGAGTAAGAATATTTTTGTAGGACTTTGCTTCTGTTTGACAACTTTCATGAGTATCTGGGGGGAAGACGGAAGAGACAGCAGAGGCAGGTTTGGACCAGTTTGACTTTGTGTCACATTTGCCCATCCCAAGATCTCCATGTGAGGTTGGATGTGAACTGCAGAGACTCCTGGACTTTTTCTCCATGACAGGCCTTCTGGTACCTTCTTTCTCCTGAGTTTCTGAAAGAAACTCAAAGCAATGGATCTTCTGTTTGACTGCCATGCTGGATGGAACTGGCCCAGATCTGCCTCCAAAGCTCCTGCTGAAGCCTGCAGCAGACCCAAGCTCTAGGGACTTGCTTGCTTGCTTCTTCTGGTCCTGATCAACCCGTATTTTCTTTAGACTCTGGCGAAACCAGGCCGGTTTGGGGGCCACTGGGGGTGCTGTTTTTGGTCCCATGGGATTTTGAGTTACATTTTCAGTGGGTGTGGCATATCTGGCTCCCTCACTGAGCTTGGTGATGCTGTCATCTTCATAAATCATGGTCGCGGGGATGCTATGGATGCTATGTGTGGGGGTCTGGACCTCGGATAGCTCTTTAGGGGTGCTAAGTGGAAGATAAACCCAAGGATCCTGATGCTGGGATACACAAGCCTGCCTCCTCAGCACTCCTCTGGATGGTCTTGAGCAGAGTACAGCACTTGAATCACCTAATAAGACAAAAAAAGAGAGCTGATCCATCCATCCATTTTTATATACCTGGTTAATACTATCTAGGCTTACAGGTTTATATCGGAGCCTATCCCAGCTCATTACAGGCCAAAGGGATGGGGACACCCTAGACAGTTCACCAGTAAAAGACAGCTAATCTCCCATCACACATTTTCTTCATTTTCCTTCTTTTTTTAAGAGGGATATGAACGGCTGTACAAGAAAAACAGAAAAAGGCAACCATCGCAGGTCTCTAAAACTGACTCAAGACCACTGCAGTTATTTGTCCCCAAACTGTGGGGTGACAATTTAAGTGAGTAAACAGGTGTGTATGTGTATGTGCAGAGGTGGGTAGTAACGAGTTACATTTACTGCGTTACATTTACTTGAGTAACTTTTGGGAAATGTTGTACTTTTAGGAGTAGTTTTGAATCACTATACTTTTTACTTTTACTTGAGTAGATTTGTGAAGGAGAAACTGTTTCTCTTACTCCACTACATTAGGCTACGTTGAGCTGTTACTTTTCTTTTATCCCTTTTATCCACGTACGCGTCAATCTCATGACATCACTGGGTGATTCTTTGGGAAAAATGTTAGTTTTTGCATGTTTTGTCACATTTACACAGACTCAAACACACACAGAGTTTCTATGAGTTCATGTTTGTTCTAGTTCTGCTGGTTAAAAAAGAAAAGTACAAAGGCTGGAAGTTTTGTGCTACTCGTGCTTAATTTATTTTTTTATTCTGTTATTTTATTTATTTTATTATTTATTAAAGTACTTGAATTTACTTTAAGCTTATTTTAATTTAAACTATATTTTATGTTTTATTAATTTTAATTAATTTTATTATTTTATTGATTTAATTTGGCTGAAGATGATTATTTTGTACTTTTGTCTGTTTAAATGGTTGCGTTATAAAAATAAATCAGACGTTACTCAACAGTTACTCAGTACTTGAGTAGTTTTTTCACCAAGTACTTTTTTACTTTTACTCAAGTAATTATTTGGATGACTACTTTTTACTTCTACTTGAGTCATATTATTCTGAAGTAACAGTACTTTTACTTGAGTACAATTTTTGGCTACTCTACCCACCTATGTGTGTGCGTGTGTGTGTGTGTGTGTGTGTGTGTGTGTGTGTGTGTGTGTGTGCAAGGTGAAAACGAGGCTTTACCTGAACTGCACCAACAGTGGAGGAGGGAGGGCAGAACCACACCACCAGAGAGACCAGAAGCAAACAAGAAAGAAGCCCAGACCTATGCAACCAGCAGCCCCCAGGGGGGACCAGAAGAAGGAAAGAAGGAAAGAAAGAAGCCCCCCCCACATGGATGGATATTTGAAATTGATTTTTCTAAACTAATTGTATTTATGTTTTATTTTTATGTCAAATGCGAGTTCCGTTTTTCTTATGTATTAATTTGACATCTTGTATTTACTTGCTGTATTGGTCTACTGCCGCTGTTTTAAGTGCTTTATAAATAAAGTTGGTCTGTTCTGGTCTGGTAGAACTTCAGATTCATTTTTATGAGAGAAGGCGTTTGACATATATTTGTTGCATTGGTTGCTGGGCCTGTCCTTGGACTCTGTTGCTCTACAGCGCCACTATAGGAATACATTCAATAACAGATTTTTAGATATAAATTCCTGATATTCAGAGGGTGCCATACAAAGTAAATTGTTTAGACAATTATCAATAGCCATCTAATGAAACAAGCACCCCTTTTGTTGCAGGGCAACCAACAGGAGGCTCACTGGAGCACACAGAAAATAGAGGATTTAGGCTGATGGTTCTAAGAGACCAAGGGCCTCATGTACAAAACGTGCGGCATACAAAAAATTTGCATACGCCACTTTCTACGCTCATGGTTGGATGTTCAAAAGGTGACATGAACGTGAAAACTTGCGGTCCTTCACGCACACACCAAGGCTGGCGTACGCACTTTTCTGAGGTTTTGTCCGTTGGCGACACTCACTGGTGATGCAGTGAAGTGCAGAATATGAGGAAACGTGACGTCAACAATAAGTTCACGACCACATGAAGGACATGACAGTCTCCACATCACCAGATAAATTACACAAGAGTGGAGCTGCAACAATCTCACAATCAACCACATGATCTGAACAAACAACTAAAGGAGCTCAACGATGGAACCAGCAAATCCTGATGGAGCTTTGGCTCCGTTAGAGGAACCTGCTGATGATCAGATCACACCGACCTGCTGGTCCAGGACTGAGACTGGACCATCAGCTGGTTTAGTCTGGACCTGCTGGTCCAGGACTAAGACTGGACCATCAGCTGGTTTAGTCTGGACCTGCTGGTCCAGGACTAAGACTGGACCATCAGCTGGTTTAGGTACCAAGAGGATCTTCTGGATCTCTGTCCTGAACTGGACCAGCTGCTCCGGGTCAGACCAACATGATCTTTCAGCTGGAGCTGCTACAGATCGGACATCTCTGTCACCATGACGACCGTATGGGATGACTAGTCGAGATAAATGCCAGGGGCCTCATTTATAACAAAACAGGGCTTGAAAGATGCGCACGTCACCTTCTATGCAAAGATTGGGATTTAAAAAAAAAAAAAATAACGGCAAAAAATGTGTGTATCTCTACGCCAACCCTCGCGCACGAACATTTTGAAGATATGGGGAACTGGCGACGCAGGCAGTGAGGTGGTGAAATTAAGCCAGATTCATGTCATACTTTTGATGTCAGTACATATCAGACTTATAGATCCATGTACACTCAAGCCGGTGTCCTGCCGAGGTGTCCTACCTCCGCGAATCGTCCTACCCGTAGGATGAAATGATATACTTCTCTGCCGAGGTGTCCTACTAAATACTACCATACGATCCCTGTTTCTTTTATCTCAGTTTCTTTTTTTTCAAAAGCTTTTTCATGCAAATAGACGATTTAAGAGCAGGAAGTCAGAATGTGCTTCCACATAGATCCATGTGTACGACGCTTCGGCGGAAGAAAAAAACAAATCACGCTTCCACACAGGGCCGGTTCTTGAAAATGATGACTAGGGGTGCATTTCATATCAGAGGGGGTGCACATGCCTGGCACGTTATTCAACACTAAATTATGCATTTTCCCATAATTTCAAGCGGAATAATAATAGCAAAACAAGAATATTTGAAGTGTATTTCAAGTGCACTTTTGCAGCAATATCGCTGCAGAACAAAGAAAATGCTGCATTTAGTCTGGGCTACCTCACCCATCAGACAATCTAGCAACAGAAAATAAAACATAGCAACAAATGTAAATTTAACCATATATATACAGGACTGTCTCAGAAAATTAGAATATTGTGATAAAGTCCTTTATTTTCTGTAATGCAAAAATGTCATACATTCTGGATTCATTACAAATCAACTGAAATATTGCAAGCCTTTTATTATTTTAATATTGCTGATCATGCTTACAGCTTAAGAAAACTCAAATATCCTATCTCAAAAAATTAGAATATTCTGGGAATCTTAATCTTAAACTGTAAACCATAATCAGCCATATTAAAATAATAAAAAGCTTGCAATATTTCAGTTGATTTGTAATGAATCCAGAATGTATGACTTTTTTTTTTTAATTGCATTACAGAAAAATAAAGGACTTTATCACAATATTCAAATTTTCTGAGACAGTCCTGTACACTTGCTTGCGTCATTGTGCTTGAACCACTTCCGAATATCCATCGTTACTTTGTGTTAACGGAGCAGCAGAGAGCAGCGTCTTGCTGGTGCAGGAAACTGCTGGAAGCATGAGTGACGGACACTGGCTGGTTTATGGTTCCGCGTTGCACCAACGCAGAGCTTACGGCGTAAGATACGTGGAGACGCGAACGTACGGTGCGCGTCGCCGCGTATCCTACGCCGTAGGCTACATCGTTGATTTAACGCGGAACTGTAAATCAGGCTTAACGCGTGCGCATTTGTCAGTTTTCTTTTCGTCTTTTCAACTGAGCATGCAAACACATAAACTGAGGGTGCAATGCTTGCTTATGCACCCTCGTACACCCGGGCCTGTTTCCACATAGATATTGGCAGGTAGGATGATTTGACAGAAAATACCCTGTCAGATCACGCTTCCACATAGATAAATGTGGAAGCGTGATCTATGTGGAAGCGTGGTATTAACCATTAATATGTGTGCAGACAAGGTAAAAAAAATAAATAAAATACAAACAAGAAAAGAGTGTAATGACGAACTAACGCTGAATATAAACATTCACAAACCCTTACGAACATAATAAACCCACAACTATTCACAGAACACAACACAAAGCAAAGAACAACAAGACCCATAACGCAATGCGCTTAACAAAACTACAGCACTTTACTCTGTTTTCTTTTACAACTTTAATCGGAGGAAATGCCCCCAAATAAATTCTTTTTTCCAGGTCTCAACTTCTGACAGGACTGTCTCCAGCTCATAGCCGATTTGTTTTTAAATTGGTTTCACTTGTTTTTGTAAGTTCCTTGTTAGTATGAACTTTTTTTAATGGATATTTATACTCACTATCATATTCAAATTGATCTATTTGAGGGAGGAGACAGGGCGGAGTGTTGTGCTCCTGCATGTGCGCTCAATTTAATGTTGATTGTGAAAGAAAGAAAGAAAGAAAGAAAGAAAGAAAGAAAGAAAGAAAGAAAGAAAGAAAGAAAGAAAGAAAGAAAGAAAGAAAGAAAGAAAGAAAGAAAGAAAGAAAGAAAGAAACGTGCGTGGATTTGGGCGTATGCAGTTTTGAGAATGTGATTGCGTGATACGCAATATGTCCACGCAAGGATTGACGATGGAAACCGCTCACTCTTTGTTCATGAGGCCCCCAGGAGAGTTTTAGAGTCACGATCAAAGTCAAATGAGTGTTGATCTTGATCAATATGATCAGGTACTGTATCAATACTACAGGAACTGACTGCAGCATTAGTAAACCGGTTTCTAGCTTTGGTTCCACGTAGACTGGGCAGGTTTGACCTGGTGATCTGACAGTGAAGTCACAGTAAGGATGAAGTTAAGCTGGGAGGGGGCGGGGCTTGCTGGCGGGGTGTTTCCTCCCGCCCTCTTCTGGTCCTCTGTGGGCGGCTGGTGGCCTGGGTTCGGGTTCTTCCTTATCGGCTTCTGGTCTCTCGGGTGGCGGGTTGCTCCCTCCCTCCTCCACTATAGTTACAGTTCAGGTGGAGCATCATTTTGACTTTACACACACACAGCTACACAGACATACACACCTGCTCACCCACCTACACACTCACTCCACAGTTTTGGGGGACAGATAATGGCAGTAGTCTAGCTTTGATTCAGTCTCGGGGACCTGAAATGGTTGCTGTTTGTGTCTCTGCTTGTTCTCCTGTCTGTTTGTTTTCTCTCTTACAGATCTCTAAGGCTTGTGTGCTCGTTGTGCGTTTCCCTGTGTTCTTAGACTAGCAGCGGATTTCACCCTGACCCCCCCTCCCCTTCACATAAAAAAAAAGGATGAAGTTAAGCTAAGCCGCACTGGGTTCAGTGGGTATGTGGTCAGGAAGAACGTAAACTAACGAAGTGTGATCATCTGGATGAGCCAGACCACTCTCAGGCCCCCCTGACACGCCTGGACCAGCATTGAGTCTATGGGGGTCCAGTCTGCGTGTGGCGATTCATAAACAGTCACCAATGAAGATTTTGATTTCTAGAGGCACAAATCTCTAAGAGGATATCTGTTCAGTGAACGAAAGCGGAACAGACCTGGCCTCAAACAGGAAGTTCTGTCCCACGGAAACACTGACAACTGCAGCCTCAGAGCTGGACCAGCAGCTGTGCGGGTCACCTGGGAGTTGATGGCGGCGTTGTCCTACCTGCCTGAGGTGGGTGGTTGGTGGCAACAACAGTTTGTGCACGGACGAAGTCCTCTGTGCTCCCCGTCGACTGATCGGTTGCTGCTTCTTCTTCCTGTCACACAAACAGGAAGTGCTGCATCACATTTTGTTCTGCTGCATCAACCACAGAGAGGTGCAATAACCACACCTCCGCAGCAAACTCACTTCCTGCTGTCTGAAACATGTACACATTCAAACTAACATTCACATGTGTGGAAAGAGAGTAGCAGCCCGGCAACCATGGGCATCTGGACCCATCTGGAACCCTGTTGACCCAATTGGACGAATCTAGACTCATGTGGGCCATATGTGGGTTAAAACTAGGTTCCTGTGGTCCAGAGTGGGTTTGAGAGGGTCCAGTGGCATGGTCCCTTACAGTTACAGTGTCTGGGGCCCAAAATGATATGCCCATTGCACCTCTCCTCTCTCTGTTCTCTTCTTCTCCAACTCTATTAACTACTCTATTGTGTCTATACTGTGTCCCTTCTTCCCAGCAGGTGTGCCTGATCTGTGGTTCTTGTTGTCTCCTCTTTCCTGTTCTCTCAACTTCAAATTGGTCCAGGTGGATGCTGGTGTTTTTTGAGTCTGATTGGTTTAAATACCAATCTGATTGGTTTATGAGTAAATTGTCTCCCACGTGGGGTGCGCTCTTATGATTGGCTGAAACAGAGGAAGATATCTGATTGGTTGCAGATCCTTCCGTGTTTAAAAAAACGCATTTGTGGATCGAGGCACATCAGGGGAGCCTCAAAAGTCACACACAAATGCAGCGCAGCCCATAGATCACAAACCATTTGTAAAGTTATATTTGTGTGTGCACCAGAAATACATTTGTATATCTTGTCCTACGCACATATGAATTGTTCTGTGCATTTGCAAATCATCCCGTGCATTTGTGAATCTTGTCCTGTGCATTTGTGGATCAGCGTGTGCATTTGTGAATTGGTCTGTGCATTTGTGACTCTTGTCCTGTGCATTTCTGGATCGGCGTGTGCATTTGTGACTGTTCTAGCTACATAGTTTGCAGGTCAGAGCTTCAGGAGCTGCATGCTGACCTGCAGTCCCACCCTCTGATCATCCCACTGCTTCTGACCACCTCAGCGTCTGCTGTCTACATCTGCTTGTATAGTCGTCCCTGTGCTGCACTGACTGGCCATTGTATCTGTGTCTCTCCTTTCTCTGTTCTTCATTCTGTCTGTTTTCTCTTTTCCTGCTCTGCCCAGTCTGGCTTCCGGCAGGAGGGTTAGATTAGATAGTTCTTTATTCATCCCTCAGTGGGGAAATTCGCTTTGTGCAGCAGCAGTACACACAACACACACATGCAGCGAAAGAAGGATGAAAAAAATAAAAAATATATAATTACAAAATATAAACAGTATATACAGTGGAATAAAAATAAAAGTAGTGCAGTACGAGAAGAAAGAAAATGCAGGTAGGATGTGTATGAAGTAGACAGATATTGCAAATCTTGTTGTTACTGTCAGTTGCTACTGTGATCAGCCTTGTTGTACAGTCTGATGGCAACAGGGAGGAAGGACCTGATGCCTCTCAGCGACGCATCGCGGGTGACGAAGCCGGTCGCTGATGGAGCTCTCCAGGGCTCTGACAGTCTCATGAAGGGGGTGGGAGACATTCTCCATGATGGATGACGGCTTTGCCGCCATCGTCCTCTCCCCCACCACCTCCACAGGATGGAGACTGCAGCCCAGGACAGAGCCGGCTTTCCTCAACACTTTGTACAGTCTCTTCCTCTCTGCTGCTGTGATGCTGCTGCTCCAGCAGACCACACTGTAAAAGATGGCAGACGCCACCACAGAGTCATAGAAGGTCCTCAGGAGGCCGTACCTCACTCCAAAGATCCTCAGGAGGCCGTACCTCACTCCAAAGATCCTCAGGAGGCTGTACCTCACTCCAAAGGTCCTCGGGAGGCTGTACCTCTCTCCAAAGGTCCTCGGGAGGCTGTACCTCACTCCAAAGATCCTCAGGAGGCTGTACCTCACTCCAAAGGTCCTCGGGAGGCTGTACCTCACTCCAAAGGTCCTCGGGAGGCCGTACCTCACTCCAAAGGTCCTCGGGAGGCTGTACCTCACTCCAAAGGACCTCTGTCTGCGCAGCAATTGGAGTATGCTTTGGCCTTTTTTATAAAGTGCCTGTGTGCTTATGGTCCAGTCCAGTTTTTTGTTCAGGTGCACACCCAGGTACTTGTAAGAGTCCACTATCTCTATGCCCATTCCCTGGATGTTCACCGGAGAGAGGGTGACTTTGCGCCAGCGGAAGTCCGCTATCAGCTCTGGCTCTTGGTTCAGTTCTCGGTACTCCCTCTCGTCTCCGTTGTTGATTAGACCGGCAGAGTCATCCGAGAACTTCTGTAGGTGGCAGTTTGTTGTGTGGTGGGTGAAGTCGGCCGCATAGACGGTGAAGAGGAGGGGGGCCAGGACGGTCTCCTGTGGCGCTCCAGTGCTGCAGACCACCGTGTCAGACACACGGCCTCCTGTCCTCACAAACTGTGGTCTGTTGGTAAGGAAGTCCAGGACCCATGATGTCAGCTGCTGGCAGACTCCAGCATGGTACAGTTTGTCCCTCAGCAGTTCTGGCTGGATGGTGTTGAAGGCACTGGAGAAATCATAGAACATGATCCTCACAGAGCTTCCAGCCCGCTCCAGTAGGATAGGGACCTCTGCCTGAGGAAGATGACGGCATCCTCAACCCTGATGCTCGGCTGGCAGGCGAACTGCAGCCGGTCGGTGGAGGAGCTCACCAGGGGGCCCAAGAGGTGGAGGACCCGCCTCTCTAGGGTCTTTGCCAGGTGTGATAACAGGACCACTGGCTGGTAGTCGTTGAAGACGTTTGTTGAAGGGTCCCCCCTTATGAGCCTGGTCCTGCTAAAGGTTTCTTCCCTCCTAAACAGGAGTTTTTCCTTGCCACTGTTTGGCTTAAGGTTTTTCTCCCACTAGGGGAGTTTTTTACCTGCCATTGTTTATGTAATAATTGCTCGGGGGTCATGTTCTGGTCTCTGGAAAACGCCTAGAGACAACTTCTGTTGTAATAGACGCTATATAAATAAAATTGAAAATTGAAAAGGAAGGAAGTAATGAATACCTTTTTTCTGTTCTTTCTGGTTTGGACTGGATTAAGGCCGCAGGGAATGGACCGGGTGATAGCATTGGAATTGTATGGGGTGTGATAATCTTCATCTGGGTACACAGGCACTGACAGTCTGTTTTCAGACCAAAACTCCATCACCAACTAGAAGACAGTAGAAGAATCTACATAAGACATAGCAACTTCTCCTGTTGGTCCCCACCTGATGGATGACACATATAAACCTAACCCTCCCAAAACTGGATCTCAGGACGTGGAATGTCACCTCTCTCAAAGAGAAATAGCTTGAACTTGTGAATTAGGTTGAGAGGTACCTACTCGATACAGCCAAACCCAACTGTACCATCATGGGTTGTGGAACCAATCCTGGTTCCAGACTGGATTTGCTCATGATGAAAGGTATCAGGCTGGATTTGGATCACTTCTAGCTACCAGCTCTAAGCCTGTTTGTTGGGGTTTTGCCTGGTGGATGAGAGTATAAATGGATGAGGGTTGTGCCCAGCAGGTAAGGGCACAACCCTAACCCTGAAGGCATTTCCAATCTAAACCCCAGTGGTCCATGACAGAAATAATGTTCAAACAAAAGTTTTATATATAACCCCAACTTATATTATATAAGTTGGGTTTTGGTAAATTATCAATTTTATAATTGTATAATTGGAATAGGACAAAGAAAAGAGCTGAGCTGTCAGCTGATCATTACCTGGTAGTGAGTTGGATAAGATTGTGGGGAGATGCCAGACAGATCCCTAAATGTATAGTAAGTGTTTGCTGGGAATATTTGGCAGAAGAACTTGTCAGAAAGATCTTCAACTCCCACCTCCAACAAGGCGTCAACCTCATCTTGAGGGAGCTAAGGGCCACTGAGTCCAAATGGACCATGTTTCATGTCTCCGTAGTTGTGCCAGCTGACTGAAACTATAGCCGCAGAGTTGTCAGTGTCCAATAATCACCAAACCTGGTGGTGGACACCCCAGATTAGGCAGGCCGTTAAGATGAAGCAGGGGTCCTGCAGGGCTTGGTTAGTCTATCAGACTCTGGAGACACCTGACTTGCAGGCAAAACCGGGCTGCAGCCCTCGTGGTTGCTGAAACTCAAGTGAGAGAGGAATTTAGAAAGGCCATGGAAAAGGACTTTCGAGTGCACCCTAGAAGATTCTGGTAAATCAACAGATGCTATGGTGGGGAAAGCCGGGCTTCACCACCGCTGTTTATTAGGAGTGGGGTGCTGTTGACCTCTACTGGGGATGTCATCAGATGGTGGGAAGGAATACTGTGTGGATCTTCACAATCCAACCAACAAATCCTCCATTGAGGAGGCTGAGTCTATGGACTCCGAGGTGGACACATCTATAACCGAGGATGAGATTGCTTAGCTATTTAAAAGCTCTGTGGTGTAAGGCTCCAGGACTGGCTAAGTACCTCAAGATTCAGGATTTTTTTGGCTGTCTTGGGTGACACATCCTCTGTAACATGTCATGGACCACAAAATCATGTATTATGTGTATATTCCCTCCCTGTAATACTGTTCCTGGGAGCTGGATGTTGTCTGTCACCTGTCAATGCAGCAAGGGCATGCTTGCTCACCTGGGGAGTTTCAAGGCTGTGAACACAGGGCCGTGGGTCATGGAGGACTTTGCGATGGTTGTTAACGGGCACATGGTTGTGCTGGTGGCTGTTGTCACTCCATGAGCGGGTCATGGTCTTCTGGGGTTGCTGAACTCTTGACAGACTGAGACTCTGCTCCTGAAATCGTTCATCTTGCTGCCGGCTGTGGGAGGAAGACTCTGCCCGACACACTCCTTTGACAAGAGGTCAACACGTGGAGCTGTACTTTATCACACATCACTTCTTCATACAGCCAACTCTCAAAAATATATTTTTCATTGACTTTGTAAAGTGCTCACGAATATTAAAATAAATGTATACTCACTAAAACTTAAAAAGGTCACACAATTCACTAGCTAGCTGTGGATTCTGGCATTCCTTGTTTCAGATATGTCGAATGATGTCGGTACCTCCAGAGCCAAGCCCACCTTTGTAACCACTAGACCACCCCAGGTTAGCACAAGCTAAAATAGCCAACTTCTAGTAACTGAGGTAAAGTGGGTGTTTCCCAACTGACTGCTACACTTGGTACCGTGCATTTGTACATTTTTGGATTAACCCAGATTGTTTTGTGGTCTTTTTCTCCTGAATGATCTTACTAGGTCTCACAGGTTTGCATTCTTGTTGAAGGCAGCCATAACAAGAAGAGCCTCGGTGATGAAGATAAGGACAACAATTGCTGATTGCTCAACACAAACACATTACTGCTGGGCAAAGCCAGAGGACAAATCTCACCATCTATGCTCCACTGGCTTTTATCCCTTCTCAGTTTGCTGTTTTCCACTGCCTCAGCGATGGCATCATTCAGCTGTTGCTCGGAAACCTGTGGAACATGGATCATTCCAGTCCAGAGTTTAAACTTGTAGTCAGGTCAGCCAGGATAATCAAAGGTGTTCATGCTCAGGAAATTAAAGATGGCGCTCATACTTAGATGGCTTATTCAGTGTAGATTGAGGTTGACCTGCAAACTGTCTGTCCATCTATTTTTACAAACACACGCACACGCACACACACGCACACGCACACGCACACACACACACACACACACACACACACACACACACACACACACACACACACACACACACACACACACACACACACACACACAGCACTAGTCAAAGTAAGGTGAGGAAGTGGGTCATACTTTAGGATTGGGGTGTCGACTTATGATGATGTGCACTGGACCTGACATGCACTGGCTCAGAACTGAGTACACATCATTCAGCTCCATGCTGTACACCAGAGTGTCATTGATCTCCATGATCTCATCTCCACACCTGAATGGAAAGTTCAGAAGAAGGTGTCAGAAAAAAAACAAGGAAACAAAATTCCAAAAAACAGGTGTGTACATACTTGTGCCCCTGACTTCACATTAGCTAATGCAAAAGTAACAAACACAGTTATTCTGAGTCCATCGTTCTGCTCTTCCAGTCAAATATCAACATGTTTATGTATATGTATATGTAGTTTATGGTCACTAGTGAGTCGTTTCCACCAAACTTTTTTCAAATTTGTGGTTCAGAACCAAAGCACATCATCCACAGAAGGAAAAGCTGAAATCTGGAGACCGCCAAACTACACCACTTCTAGTCCTTGGCTGCTCCAAAAATCTGTGTCCATAAAAGTTATGGATGAATAAACGTGTGACAAAGGGATGCACTGACAGTCTAACATTTACTGGAAACGAATCTGACTCATGACCAGCAAGACAACAGCAATGTGCATGTATAGTTCCTTTCAATGTCCTCCTAGCTCGCTTTCTAGCTTGTGCAATCATAGCACTATTAAAGGTCCAGAATACAGGGGTGTATCTAGTTTTTAATCAACCCAGACGCACACAAAACATCTCTAATCATTGATCTTCTCACCTCTGTTTATTGATCTTCACTGGCTACTTGTGGCTGCTACAATAAAACACACGTCTCTTTCACTGGTCTACAAGGTGGTCTTGGGGTCCTGCTTATATGAACTCCATGATAAAAGTTTTCACCCCATCATGAGGACTGTGGTCTTCACAAGAACAGACTCTAGTTACCTTGTTGAAAGATGCATTTCTGGGATTGAGAAGATCCTAAAAGTATTCCTTCAACCGCCTAATGACATCCCCAGTTGAGGACAACAGCAGCTTAACCTCACTACAAACAGTGCTGGTGAAACTGTGGTTTACCCTCATGTGCCCCACAAGGTTTTGCCAGAATCTACTTTGGATTGATTGAAAGTCACCTTTCATGGTGTCTCCTAACTCCTCGCACACCCGACTTTTCGTCTCAGTAACAGCTGAAGCCACAGCTCTCTTGGTCTGCCATAACCTGTCAGCTGTCTGTGTAGAATGAGCCCTCTTCAGTCAGGTCTCACAGTTCCTTCACAACAACTGCCTGTATGATCCACATCAGTCTGGCTTCAGGCAATGCCACTCGACTGAAACTGTTCTTCCGACAGTTACTGAGTCACTACGGGCTGCCAGATCTGCTGGTCTGTCCTCAGCCCTCATACTGCTTGACCTATCTGCTGCCTTTGACACGGTCAACCACAGCATCCTCATCTCCACACTCTCAAAGCTTAGCATTCCAGGATCTGCACTCTTGTGGTTCATGTTTTACCTTGCAGGAAGATCCTATCATGGCAAAGATGAGTGTCAAGATTACATGAGTTCGCAATAGGGGTGCCACAGGGATTGGTGTTGCCCCTCTTCTCTTTTCACTATACACCATCTCACTAGGTGAAATCATCAGCTCTCATGACTTCTATCATCGCTATGCCGATGACACCCAGCTCTTCCTTTCATTCCCACCTGGCAACACTGCCGTCTCAATGCGAATATTGGCCTGTCTTTCTGATATCTCTACATTGGTGAAGGACCGCCACCTTCAAGACTGAGTCAAAGACTCAGCTTATTGTCTGTCCAGCCAGCCCTTCTTTACCTCCTCAGACAAACGTGCAGTTGGATTCACACTTGTGTCCACGTCTTCTGCTAGGAAACTTGGTGTCATATTTGACAGCAAGCTGACCTTTAAGGACCATGTTGCCTCGGTCTGATGTTGCTGATTTGCTATTTACAACATCAGGAAAATCAGACCCTACCTGACCGAACATACGGCACAGCTCTTGGTTCAGGCTCCGGTCATGTCACGCATTGACTACTGTAATTCGTTGTTGGTGGGTGTGAGAAGTGGATATTCGCCTTCTCACCACTGCATGAAGGTGTTATTGGCCGGGTTCGTGTTTGGTAACCCACTTTTTAATGTTCATTTACATTCTGTTTTCCATTGTCATTTTTGTGTTTTTTTGTTTTGTTAAACATATTTGTGTACACGCACTTCCTTCTCCTCCAGGTCAGGTTAATGGCTCCTAGCCGGAGGAGCATGCAACACACCGAGTGCAGCACCAGGTGTGGTTGGTTACCTGAACGAGAGTAGGAGGTGCAGGCCATAGTGGGTAGGGGGGTGTAGTGTTGAGATAATGGTTTTAAGGTCAATTTTAAGAAATAACAAAAGGGGAAACTTATTGGATAGTGTATATGTTGGAAATGTTCTATTTTGTTTTTCAGTTGTATTCTTGTGGGGGTCCGATAATTGGTTTATGTTAATTTAGTTTTTTGAAATCACCCTTTGTATTGGTTTGTCCTAACTGACAGCATTTAAGGTTATGGCACTATTTATTGGTGCCTGCACCCTTAAATCTAGCTCATCCAGCTGGAGGGAGCAGGAACCGTGCTAAAAGTACAAACTGGTTATTGTGTTTTTGTCTGGACTGTCTGGTTTGCAATAAAACTACTTTTTGTAAAAACCATCAAACTGCCGCACAGTTGCGAAGAATGAGCCTCCCTGCGTGCTCAGTTAAACATCTGCAGATAATCCAGAATGCAGCAGCACGTCTGGTCTTCAACCAATCCAAGAGAGCTCATGTCACTCCGCTGCTAATCTCTCTGCACTGGCCTCCAGTTGCATCGCGCATCAAGTTCAAAGCTCTGCTTCTGGCTACCAAACAATTACCCAAACCTCTCCTGCCTACCTTCACTCCTTCATCCAGAGCTACACTCCCTCTCGACAGCTCTGCTCAGCCAGTGAAAGACGCATGGTGCTTCCACCACAACGTGGCATGAAATCAGACTCTCCTCCATTGTTCCCATAGGGTGGAAGAACCAACCAAACTCTGTCCGATTTGCAGGGTCCGTGTCTACTTTTAAGAGCAAGCTAAAGACTCAGCACTTTACGGAGAATTTCTGCATTTAGTAAACTTCTCTGCTCATCAGAATGAGTTAGAAGATTTGTCCAGCTCTTTCCATGACTCAGCACTGAGAAAGCTGCATGCACTTATGACAAGATGACCATGTGATAGTGTCTTCTAAGACGTAGTTTTCTTTTATAAAGGACTGTGGTGTTGGGTGGGAAAGGAACACTTCAACAAAAAAAAAACATGTAGCACTAGCATGGCAGCATCTGTGTCCGAATGGACTCACAGTAGTCTGACCAGCACTTATGCATGCTGGACCCTCGTATGTGATTTCTTGCTTTTGTTGTTCTCTCAGAAGATGCTTTTATCGCTTTGTGTCTGCTAAATGAAAGTATTAGTAATCTCCAACTTCATCACACATTCCTTGCCACTGTTTGGCTTATGGCTTTTCTCCAACTAGGGGAGTTTTTACCTGCCATTGTTTATGTAATAATTGCTCGGGGATCATGTTCTGGGTCTCTGGAAAGTGCCTAGAGACAATTTTTGTTGTATTAGACGTTATACCAATAAAATTGAATTGAATTAGACATGTGCTTGCAGGAAAATATCTCTGATCCAAATGGTTCAGATGAGTTGTGGTCACATGATTTATGTTTACGTAATGATTTATGTGAGATAGCTGAACAGGACATTCCTGTCGGCTGACCTGAAAACCTCTTCTGCTACAAGGGGCGTTTTTTACCCTATAAAGGTTCCTGAAGACCACTTTTACAGGGCCGTTCCTGGTAATGGAGACACCTGAAAAAACAGCCCAGAACCCCTGCTAGTCGAAACACACCTTTTGAAGGAAGAGACAGCAGGACATGCCAGGAAAAAAGAACTTCAGATAATGCCAACATGACAAATAAAGTTTTAGTAAAATCTCTGTTTAATTTCTAGAGGAATTTTAAGGTGGTCTGTTACTCACTGCAGCCTGCCATCTATGTGCGCTACAGACCCAGGAGACAGGGTGTGGATGTAGATCCCAGGAGAACCATTACCAGCGGGAACACAGCACAGTCCGATACCCAAACCGACTCCGGTCTCTGGGAAGCGACACATCAAAACTTTTAACATACTTTCTATCATGAAACTATTGAAAATCACCTTTACTTTAAGGTGCCCATGCCTATTATCCCTCTCTGGACCCAGACTTTGGCTCTCCTCCATTTAAAGACCCACACATTGACACTCCTCCATCTCTGGACCCAGACTTTGGCTCTCCTCCATCTCTGGACCCAAACTTTGGCTCTCCTCCATCTCTGGACCCAAACTTTGGCTCTCCTCCATCTCTGGACCCAAACTTTGGCTCTCCTCCATCTCTGGACCCAAACTTTGGCTCTCCTCCATCTCTGGACCCAGATTTTGACCGTCCTCAATCATTGGATCCAGACTTTGGCTCTCTTCCATGTCATGACCCAGACATTGACCTTCCTCCATCTCCGGACCCTGACATTGACCCTCCTCTATCTCTGGATAAAGACTTTGGCTCTCCTCCACCTCTGGACCCACATATTGATCCTCCTCCATCTCTGACCCAGGCATTGTCCATCTTCCATCTCTGGAACAACATTGAACCTCCTTCAGCTCCTGACCTTGACTTTGACCAGTTTTAGAATTTGGACCAGGAATCTTTTCGGGACTATTCCCTATTCTCGATCTGGTCCAGTTCCTGTCTGTGACTTGAGCCGATTCCTGTTCTTGCATCTGCGCCTGACCCATGTCTGTCTGCTTGACCCCGGGGCTGACCACCAGCACAGTTTTGCTGGTGTGTTTTAAACCGGTTGGGTTTGGTTTCGGTCTATTCCTCCCACATGCTGTTAAGTATTGTAATCCAAAAATGACTTTTCAGCAAGCAGCACCCCCTTTAGTTACTGTTGCTAACTCTATCTGTTGTTTACCATTTTACAATGGTAACAAGGTTTTCACAAAAACAGACAAACACATTGAGGAACATATAAATTGACATAAATGTCATTGATGGATATGTAGAAAATCTAAAAATAGATTTACCTGGTAAATGGGTTTACAGGAACTTTATCTTACTGTCGTCATGGTTACAGACAACTTCCAGGATCAAAACATTTCATGGAATACATGAAGAGTGGAATTAGTATAACCGGTACTCCAGACACATGGAACTCCATAAAACCGATGAGTTCAGGATGTTCCAGTGTTTGTCTGTGGAGTTGAAATCGACAGATGTCTGAGTTCTGGTCCTTGAGGAACCAATACTCAACAGCCATTGGCTCGTCTGAATTCCAGGGGCGGGGCTTCCTGATAGGCTAGTTACTGCCTGCAGCTGAAGCCTTATGTCAAAGGTTTGGGTTTTTTTTTAACAGTTTTGGTATTTAGGTTCCTGTATTATTTTGAAACCCCATGTCCTTCTATGTCCTTCTGTTTAAGTTATGTCTTGACTTCCCTTATTGCCATCTATCCTGATCGCTCTTGTTTTTTGTAATTCCTACTCAGCAGCGATTTTGGTTTGTTTTTTATTCGGTATAAATAAATCAAGTTTTCTGGAACTCCTGCCTACTCGTCTATCGCATCTCGGTCCTACCCAGCCTCATCGTGACACCTTATATGTGCAGTTACAGTTCAAATTTTCATCATTGGGTTGTAGCGCCCCTGTGGAAGAAGCTGCAAAAAATACAATGCACTTCTACAGAATTATATACTGACTGAGTGCTGGGTTTCACTAATAACTTATCATTAATTGACTAGATATGGGCCAAAGAGTGTGTGTTGGCCAGGTCCACATATTTGATTAAGATGCAGCCCTAAAATGCATTGTCCAGTCAAAATGACTGACAAGTTCTCAGCAGTTGAGGTATACCAGATCTTCTGAAAACCAGTTGAATGACTTGAGATTAGTTCTTTTTACTTTTGCTATTTTTTTTTATGTCAGGAACTTCAACGTTAGAAATTGTGGTAAATATGAGGCTTTGATCTAGCTGCCTCAAAGAAACCCGACCCAGACGGAACTTTTGTTCTAGCCTTTGAAGCATCAGTATAGTTTTGTAACCCAGACACAAAAAAGGGACAGCTAATAATAACAATAATAATGAAAGTTCTGCCATCTAGCTGAGGATAAAACAAACCAAAAAAACTGCTAGAAAGTGATTCTTGTAGTGGTTCATATGCAAACCTGAGGCTCACCTTTTTGCAGGACGATGTCCATCATAATCCGGTCTCTGAGTTTCTGGCCCGGGATCAGGGTGTTGCTGGAGTTGTTCATGTGGCCGTACTCTGCTGTGGCTGTTGTGGAACCGAGGGAGCAAGACCTGTAGAGCTGGGGAACCGGCTCCAGACCACATGGGGCCCTGACACGGACACTTGTCCTCACCGCCATCGTCAGGAGACCCTTTTTTATTTGCTACAGAGAAAAAAAGTACAATCTAAGGTCTGGATCTAGCAGTTCTTCTAGTGGCCGCTAGGGTCTGGATCCAGACCTGCAGGTCCTTTACAGACCACTAGGGTCTGGATCCAGACCTGCAGGTCCTTTACTGACCACTAGGGTCTGGATCCAGACCTGCAGGTCCTTTACTGACCACTAGGGTCCAGATCCAGACCTGCAGTTCTTCTTCTGACTGCTAGGGTCCAGATCCAGAGCTCTGGTTCCTCTGCCGACCACTAGGGTCTGGATCCACCAGTGAGTTTTCCTTAAACCTCCAATTTAAAATGTCCAACTTTAACCCTTGTGCTGTCTTTGGGTCAAGGAAGGAGGAAGGGAAGAAGGAAGGAAGGAAGAATGAAAAGAAGGAAAGAAAGAAGGAAGGAAGGAGAAAAGAAGGACGGAAGGAAGGGAGAAAAGAAGGAAGGAAGGAAGGAAGGAAGGAAGGAAGGAAGGAAGGAAGGAAGGAAGGAAGGAAGGAAGGAAGGAAGGAAGGAAGGAAGGAAGGAAGGAAGGAAGGAAGGAAGGAAGGAAGGAAGGAAGGGAGGAAAGAAGGAAGAAAGGGAAGAAGGAAGGAGATAGCAGGAGGAAAGAAGGAAGGAAGGGAAAAAAAGAAGGAAGAAAGGAAGGAAGGAAGGAAGGAAGGAAGGAAGGAAGGAAGGAAGGAAGGAAGGAAGGAAGGAAGGAAGGAAGGAAGGAAGGAAGGAAGGAAGGAAGGAAGGAAGGAAGGAAGGAAGGAAGGAAGGAAGGAAGGAAGGAAGGAAGGGAAGAAGGCAGGAGAGAGCAGGAGGAAAGAAGGAACAGGAGAATGAGGTCATTTTGACCCAGAGACTGTACAGGGTTAAAGAGCATATACATGCACAGCTGCTGGTCCAGGTCGTGGCTTCAGCACTGGGTTACAGTTGTTGCAACCGAGCTACAATCACCCATGAACCCTCCAACTTTAGCCCTGAACTTCTGTCCTTCCTTCATGCGTTGGGCCTTGGCTGAGCACTTGTCAATCTGGTCTCTCTCCAGGATGACTCCATCTACTGGCTACCACATCCAGCCCCACAGGAGGAGTTCTGGATTCTCCTGGTCACTGCTTCACCTGTCTAGCACCTGGTCATCTTGTCTGATCAACTGCCAGGTGGACTTTCACATCAGCGTTTTTCCACTGTTTCTCTCTGCCTGGTTTCCTTCCTGAGAGGCTCCACTGGGCCCTGCCCTACTGACACTCACCAGGAGGCCGACCTGAAGGCCTCCCCCCGGGATCAGGTTCTCCACTCCAACGTGGGTCAATGTCTCATTCCCAGAGGCCTCCTGAACTGTCTCATCAGCCTTTTAAGATGACACTACTACATTTTGGAAAGAAAAGTTGCAGTATTAACAGCTGTAAACTCAGTCTACGTTAGTGGCATCAGTAAATCTGAAAACTAACTATTGTCTTTCAGCAAGACAAAGCCAGGATCTAAGAAGAAACCTAGTGTTGGTCGGCTTACTTTGAACTTCTGCAGAGCTTCGTCATGAGTCAGACCATGAAGAGACTCTCCGTTGACCTCCAGGATCTCATCACCTGCATAGATGAGAAGCAAATGTTCACATCTATTTATTTGACTATCGTCTGATTAACAGAACAGTCCACTCATCCATCTGTCCGTCTGTCCATCCATCCACCCATCTCTTCCAAGGGAATACCGAGGCGTTCCAACGTCTTTTAGCTCCATTCACTCAGTTGTCACTGTAGTGTATTTTGGACACAGAGGTAACTCAGGTCAAATGAGTGCTGCGTGAATTGCCATAACAGAAAGGTGCACAGTGAGGGCGAGGAATGCTACGAAATCCTGGATTCTGTCCATGGGGATGCTTGAGACATGATCAAATGCACCACCTTAACTGTCTCCTCTGGATGTAGAGAAGCAGTAGTCTCTCCTGGTTGACTCAACATCTTCTATCTCTAAGGGAGAATCTAGCCTCCCTGCAGAGGAGACTCCTTTCAGTTGCTTGTATCATCCATCAGGTTCCTTCAGTCAGTACCCTGCCTTTCCTCTTATCGCTGTACAACTCAGACTTCCGGGAAAAGTCTGAGTCCTGTCATCCGCAGAAATACTCAAATTACTCTGCAGTTGTGGGCTGTATCGGTGATGGACAAGACACTGAGGGCAGAGGACTGGTTGACCATTTTTGTGCCATGGTGTGGGAAAAATAAATATAACCTTGAATGTGAACAAGACAAAGGAGATGATTGTGGATTTTAGGAGATCCAGAATGAAATCAAATAGTTTTTCGATCATGGGAGAAAAAGTGAGGGTGGTGGAAGAGTATAAACACCTCAATGTTCACGTGGACAGCGGACTGGACTGGAGATACAACACTGATGATGCTTACAAGAAAGGACAGAGCGGAATTCACTTCTAGAGGAAGTTTAGATCCTTCTGTGTTTACAGCAAGATGTTGAATATGTTCTATAAGTCTGTGGTGGATAGTTCAGTCACATATGCAGTCATCTGATGGGGAGCAGCATCAGAACCCGAGACTAAAAGAAGCTGAACAAACTGATAAAGAATGACAAGGGTGTGTGGCGGACCCAAGTGCAGCACAACGGCACAGTGTTGAGTAAGCGTTGAGTATGAAAGGCAACCTCACAGCAGGCAATAGAGCAGAGTAAGATGCAGAGCAGAATTCAGTCCTCAGGATCGTGGTAACGCTCAGAGTGACAGGAGAGCGAATACCAGAAAACAGCTGGTGTGATTGCTGAGAAGATCTGTAAGCTGGAACACAGGAGCTGAAACGCCGGTCACTCAGAGGAATCACCAGGCACCCCAGGGAGCAGGCAAACAGAAACTAGCGCTGAGGCAGAACTCGTGGTCGGAGACAGAAGGCTGAGGTGATTAGCAGGACGGAGACATGCGAACAGGTCGGGAAAGGGAGGGTCAAAACCGGGAAATCAGTCCAAGTGTGAGTTCTGGAAAGACTTGCATAACGCAAAGAACAATCTGGCAGTGCCTGGCTGGGAGTGGAAAGCGTAAAGCCCAGGGCTGATTGCATCTGATTGCAGATGCAGAGCAGGTGTGGAAGGGGGGAGAAACCATAGTGACACGAGGAGGCAGAGCTGGCAGGTGAGTGAGGCAGGTATGGAGCTGGAGTGGATCATGTGACAAAGAAGGCTGGTTCTGTTGAGGGGACTGTTCTGGACCCTGTTCTGGGGAGATGATTGAAGGATACTTAATAAAATGAAGAAGATCATTAACAACCCTGAACATCCGTCTTCACAATTCAGAGATTCATCAACAAAGTGTCTTCAGTTGGAGGTTCTTCGGATCTGCTGCAACACAAACATCTACATGAGTTCCTTCAGACCGTTACCAGAAATCCTTCAGACCTCTACAGGAGATCCTTCAGACCTCTACAGGAGATCCTTCAGACCTCTACAGGAGATCCTTCAGACCTCTACAGGAGATCTTCAGACCTCTACAGGAGATCCTTCAGACCTCTACAGGAGATCCTTCAAACCTCTACAGGAGATCCTTCAGACCTCTACAGGAGATCCTCCAGACCTCTACAGGAGATCATTCAGACCTCTACAGGAGATCCTTCAGACCTCTACAGGAGATCCTTCAGACCTCTACAGGAGATCTTGGAGACCTCTACAGGAGATCATTCAGACCTCTACAGGAGATCTTGGAGACCTCTACAGGAGATCCTTCAGACCTTTACAGGACATCCTTCTGACCTCTACAGGAGATCCTTCAGACCTCTACAGGAGATCCCTAAGACTTCTACAGGAGATCCTTCCTGTCCACAGTATGAAGTTCTACAACACTCCATTGGCTCCCCGTAGAACAATTTTGAAGAATCCAATCCAAAATTGTATTACTTGCTTATAAAGCCCAAAATGCCCTAGCTCTGCGATATTTGCAAGACCTCATAGTGCCTTATGTTCCTAACAGAGCTCTCCATTCTCAGAGTGCAGGTTTACTCGTAGTTCCTAGAGTATCCAAATGTAGATTTGGAGGGCGGGCGTTCTGCTATCAGTCACCATTACTATGGAACCCACTTCCAATCTGGGTTAAGGAGGCTGACACCACCTCCACCTTTAAAACCAAACTGAAAACATTAGTGTTAGTAAACCTCTAGTTAGTGTAAACTCTAGTGTGTCAGTCAGTAGTCATGGCTGCAGCTGCAGGACCAGACTAGAGCAGCTGGTCTGAAACAGAGCTTCGTCCTAGATTTGCTGCTTTAGGCCTACACAGCAGGGGGGCACCAACATGATCCACTGAGTGGTGCCCATCACCCCTCCTTCTCTCCTCTCCTCTCCTCGTCTTTCCTTTCCTCAGATCAACCCTCAGTTATCAATTAGAATTATCTCATCAACATAATTGTTCTTCCTTGTTGTAGTTTTTTGTGCTGGTCTGCCTCTCCTTTTCTCTTCTGTGCATGTTCTGTGTCTCTCCTCTCTCTGTTTTTCATTTTCTCTCTCGGTTCTCTCCTTTCCTGCTCTGCCCAGCTGGTCTTCAGCAGGAGGGTCCCCCTTTATGAGCCAGGTCCTGCTCAAGGTTTCTTCTCTCCTAAAGAGGAGTTTTTCCTTGCCACTCTTTTGCTTAAGGTTTTTCTTTGCAATACCTCATTCTTCCACCTCCGAAATACAGCCTCCATTTGAAGTGGCTTATGTTATCTGTCGGGATCTAATGGGACATAACTGCTTTCTAGACAGTAACTAGAGCCTCAATGTCTGAAAGGACCGAGGTGGAGGTCGGGCCTGTCCCAGCTCCCTTCCCCGAGACTCTGGACCTCCGCTGATAGAAACCACCTCATCTCTGAGCTCCCACATCTCACCTTCCTGCAAACGTCCATCTGCAGCTGCTGCTCCTGCTGGGAAAATGGTCTTCACGTAGATCCCCATTGGTCCGTACAAACTGTCCCTCCCTCCAACGATGCTGAAGCCCAAACCCTGAGAACAGAGACACAGTCCTCCTTAGTTACTTCTCAACATCGGAGAACCACAAAATGACCATGGCATGAGCTCTGAGGATCATGGCCAGTGTTGGGGTAGTTACTCAAAAAAAGTAATCCATTACATATTACTAGTTACTTTAAAAAAAAGTAATCCCTTACACTACTTAGTTACTGGTTGCTGAAAGTAACTAGTTAAAAGTAAAGTAAATTTATTAATGGATAGCCCCTTGAGATGAATAATCTCGTTTTCGAGGGGGTCCAACAAAAAACATACAACACAATACAAAACAGTTACATACAACATACATACTACATAATACATAAGGTTAAGAAAACTCAAATATCCTATCTCAAAAAATTTGAATATTCTGGGAATCTTAATCTTAAACTGTAAGCCATAATCAGCAATATTAAAATAATAAAAGGCTTGCAATATTTCAGTTGATTTGTAATGAATCCAGAATGTATGACATTTTTGTTTTTTTAATTGTGTTACAGAAAATAAAGAACTTTATCACAATATTCTAATTTTCTGAGACAGTCCTGTAGTTGGAACCTTATTACTGCAGTGCCCAGATCAGCACAAATGTGTATTCGTAAAGTCCCGTAAAATCACGTAAAATCACGTAAAGTCAGACAAGTGTTGCGCAACGCGTGAAAACGCATGAAAGGCAAGTTTGATTTTCTTTTCTGTTCCCCCGTTCTACATGTAGCTGAAAAGCTTAAAGTAACTAAAGTAACGTAATGTTTTTTGTCTTAGAGTAACTATAATGTGATTCCAAATTACAACTGTAACGCGGTACATTACTGCGTTACTGGCGAATGTAATCTCGTTACAGTAACCCAACCCAACACTGATCATGGCGATCAAATAAAGTTTCACAGCCGAGATGTGGGAATGGTCAGTGATCCTACCTTCCCCTGACCCTTCATCAGCACGATGGTGGAGATGATGAAGGCCTGCAGGCTGCTGCAGGAGCTGAAGAGCGGAGCAGAGCTCAGGGAGCAGGAGGGCAGCCGGTGGGGCTGGAGGAGGGGGACATGCAACACACACATAAATACACCCGACATGGCAAGTTTTATCTGCCGCTTAAACACCCGCTCCCATCAAAAATACCACTTTTATGCAAAGCAATAAAGTTTGTTTACTTTTGGAGCCATAAACTACATCAGGGTTCCTAAACCTTCTCCAATGATGAAGTCTGTATCAGCTACAGTTCTTACTGACCACCAGGGTCTGAATCCAACAGTGACTCAAACTCCATTGACCTCCATGTTAAAACATCCAACTTTGCAGCAGAAATCAACATATTTAGAATCTGGGACAAGCATGGCCAGCATTCTGGACCGAGCAGGGCTCTGGTAAAGTCAGGAGAGGAACCGCAGGTCCAGATTCAGACCTGATTGGAACCAAAGGTCTGGACTTGGACCCCAGTGGTCAATAGAGGAACTGCAGGTCTGTATCCAGACCTTACAGGACTGTCTCAGAAAATTAGAATATTGTCATAAAGTTCTTTATTTTCTGTAATGCAATTAAAAAAACAAAAATGTCATACATTCCGGATCCATTACAAATCAACTGAAATATTGCAAGCCTTTTATTATTTTAATATTGCTGATCATGGCTTACAGCTTAAGAAAACTCAAATATCCTATCTCAAAAAATTTGAATATTCTGGGAATCTTAATCTTAAACTGTAAACCATAATCAGCAATATTAAAATAATAAAAGACTTGCAATATTTCAGTTGATTTATAATGAATCCAGAATGTACGACATTTTTGCAGTACAGAAAATAAAGGACTTTATCACAATATTCAAATTTTCTGAGACAGTCCTGTATAGGTCAGTGGAATAACTGCAAGTTTTCCTTAAAACCAACTAACAATTACTCAGCAAACCTGGAAAGTCCTCAAGGACTGTTGGAAAAGCTTTCCAGGTGGCAGAAACAGTGTGCACAGAAATGAAACACATTTTGTTTTTAACTTTTGATCAATTGTGGCTTCATCTTGGCTACATGTTGCACTTAGAGCTCAGTTATTGAACCAGCATGTTTTATATTATTGACCAGTGGCCTGAAGGCTATCAGCTGGGCCAGTTTGAATCTGTGTGTCAATTAGTTTGCAAAAGCAAAAAAAGCAATGTGGACATAGACCACCAAGTTTCCATGATGTGTTCATCCCTGATTCTTCTACAAATGGCAGTTCTCCTGGCCGATCAGTGGCGTACCTGTGCAGTGGTGTGAGGAACCTCCAGCTGCTGCGACAGGGACCTCCTCTTTTCATAGACCCCAGCTATATGTTGAGGATGGTTGAGCAGCAGCTCAGGCGCCTTAATGATGATGCTGTCCAGATCTCCTATCCAGTAAGGATTAACACCTGTTTTGAGACAGCATTGTGAAATCAGTTCATGTCCTGTTATTGACTGAGTTTCTATGCATCAATAACCCTTTTAAAACCTGAATATTGGCAATAACCCGGTTTTGCACGGCCATGTAAACACCAATAACCCCTTTGAATAACCCGAATTAGCTCATATTCAGGGTTTAAAAACCTGAATATGAGCCCTGGCAGGCGGAAGCAGCAACAGCAGACATCCACGTAGGCAGGTGGAAGCAGCAACGGGATGACCGGGGATGGGTGGGGGGGGGGGGGGGGGGGGGGGGGAACACAGGCCAGAACGCAGCTCCCGAGGCTCCAGCCTGCAAACATGCACAAAAGAGAAAAAAGGGGGCCGGCACAAGAAACTACAGGAACGATGGACAAAAAGAAAACTCTTGTTTTAAGTGTAATGAGATTTTTTGATTTTTTGATTTGGATTTTTTTTTTATCATTCACACCCGCACTAATATACTTGGGAAACAGTTAGGCAC
The DNA here is from genome assembly GCF_033807715.1 of Cololabis saira. Classification (NCBI taxonomy): domain Eukaryota; kingdom Metazoa; phylum Chordata; class Actinopteri; order Beloniformes; family Belonidae; genus Cololabis; species Cololabis saira. The sequence goes on along the minus strand of NC_084588.1, from coordinate 2,682,161 downwards.
CAAAAGTAATATATTTAATTTTCTTAGATGGCAAAAATAAGAACTTTATTGATCCCACATAGGAGTAATTCATGTTATATCAGCTATAGAGAACAAGGTAGTGCCGAAAAACAATATATATCCCCCCTCACAAAAATAAGAAAAATAGAGAAACATATTTTCTCATCAACAAAACAAATTTAAAATTTTTCAAATAACAAAATAACATATTTGAACCATTTTTCAGACAATATCTGTCAATATCTCTATATAAAATCTGAAAAATGGTTCAAATATGTTATTTTGTTACTTGAAAAATGTAAAATATGTTTATGTAAAATATGCTACATGTATATGTAGTATATGTATAGGTATATGTAGTATATGTAGGGATATGTAATAAAAAAATAACAAAAAAATGTACGTTCAAATAGAGTTTATAGTTGTGTTGTAATCCCCACCCGCCAGTGCCCCCCAAAATCTTCTATCACCAGCCGCCACTGATTGTTCCAGAAACATCACATACTGGTTGAACTGGACTGTGTTTTGCTGTCGTCCACTGGTTCTGGTTCTGGTGGGCTCAGCTCGGGTTTCCTTCCATCCGGGGACCGTTCTTCATTCACCTCTGGGATGGCTAACTACACACACATGAACACAAACGCACACACACTCTTAAATGTCAGAAAACTTGAATCACACCTCCGAACACTGAAAGGAGCTTGAGGCAAGAATAAGAAATGAGACTCATTAGCGCCACGACGACCGTCGGGGTTCCTGCAGCCAACAGCCAAGCCAGCACGGGAGCACGCACGGATATATACACATTTTTTTCATAAATCCTGCCTCAATCCTGCCTCATGCTCCTTTAAGTGACCAGAACCATTCATCTGAACCCATTCACCCTAAATTTAGGTTACTGGTCGCCATGTTAAACAGGAAGTAATCCTTTTCATCTGAATTTCTGAAACAGTAATAACACGGCAGTTCCTAGATCTACCACCAGCAGGAACTCTCAGGAAATGTTTCCTACAGCAGCAGAAACTCTCAATTGAATTTTTTAATGACAATAAAATTTGAACTGAGACTTCTTTCAACATTGATTAATTGATTTGTTAATGCTTCCAAAATGTTTGAAAGGAAACGTGAAATTTGCAACCATAGCTGGTCTAGTTAACCTGTAAGCAGGTTCTTTCACCACATAGTGTGGGATTTGATGTTAAATGTTTGGACTTCAGGGTGGGAGGCCACTGCCTTCCATACATATTCCTATCAAGTATTTCTAGATATAAATATAGGAACTGATATTTGGTCCAATAAATAATCTCGGAGTGCATACCATAAATAAATAAAAATTATCTATACACTTGAATTAATTTGCTCATATGGAAAAATTAGTTTATATTGCCAATATGTGTTCCTGTTATCAATAAGAGTTTTTTTTTTATTTGTTGAAGTATAATTGGTATTTGGTCTAACAAATAATAGTGCCAGACACACACCGTAAACAGTTAAATAAATAAAATTGACGCATCTTCAAATTCAAAGGGGCTTTATTGGTGCGCTGGAGAGAAATTTAGGTTGCAAAGGAAATGTGACGCTAAGGCACAAAGATGCATAAATAGAGACCCCGAGCAGATCTGATTCTTATGAAATGGAGCGCGGTGTAGGACTGAAGTCATGGGCAGGCGCCGGGCCCCGAGCACGTCTGGTACCTGCACCAGCATCAAAAGGAGGAAGAGCTGGAGGAAGAGGAGGAGGAAGAGATGGAGGAAGAGCTGGAGGAAGAGCTGGAGGAAGAGATGGAGGAAGAGCTGGAGGAAGAGATGGAGGAAGAGATGGAGGAAGAGCTGGAGGAAGAGATGGAGGAAGAGCTGGAGGAAGAGATGGAGGAAGAGCTGGAGGAAAAGATGGAGGAAGAGCTGGAGGAAGAGATGAGGAAGAGATGGAGGAAGAGCTGGAGGAAAACATAGAGGAAGAGATGGAGGAAGAGCTGGAGGAAGAGCTGGAGGAAGAGCTGGAGGGAGAGCTGGAGGAAAAGATGGAGGAAGAGCTGGAGGAAGAGATGGAGGAAGAGCTGGAGGAAGAGCTGGAGGAAGAGATGGAGCAAGAGCTGGAGGAAGAGATGGAGGAAGAGATGGAGGAAGAGCTGGAGGAAGAGCTGGAGGAAGAGATGGAGCAAGAGCTGGAGGAAGTGTCTGGGGTGAAGGAAGTCTGGGCATCTCTGTTGAGACTGCTGCCCCCGCGACCCGGGAACGGATAAGTGGAAGAAGACGGAAGGACGGACGGATGATGGATGGATGGATGGATGGATGGATGGATGGATGGATGGATGGATGGATGGATGGATGGATGGATGGATGGATGGATGGATGATGGATGGATGGATGGATGGATGGATGGATGGATGGATGGATGGATGGATGGATGGATGGATGGATGGATGAATGGATGGATGGATGGATGGATGGATGGCTTCACCCCAACCTCCTACTTCTCATTTGGGTGTATAAAAAGAAACGAGGGCAAGGCGAGTGGAGTCGCGCTGAGTAGGTTCTAGTGGGAAAGCGCATATGAGTCCAGTAATGGCCCTTTTCCACTAGTCCCGCTTCTCCTCGGTTCTACCCGCCACAGCCCCGTTTTGCCCTTTTGCACTAGGGTCTGAGGCGGGTAGAGCCGCTCCAAGCAAACATTTTTCTGTAACCATTCTAGCGAGGTTCTATCCGGGCTGAGCAGGGACTATTTCTGACGTCACCACCCCCTGCGCCGCTGATTGGTCGGGGGGCGGGGCCGTCATCACCCTCCGCGCCACTGATTGGTCGGGGGGCGGGGCCGTCATCACCCTCCGTGCCTCTGATTGGTCGGGGGGCGGGGCCGTCATCACCCTCCGTGCCTCTGATTGGTCGGGGGGCGGGGCCGTCAAACGTTTGAATCAGGAAGCGGGAGTCAGCGCGAGGCGACTCGCGGCTCGCGGCGATTTTATTATACAGCACAAACGTCTGTTTGGTGATCCAAGTCATTTACTGGTTGGAGTTGTCACAGCTTCAACAACAGCTTGAAAAAAATCAATGAAGCATAACCACTTCTGACCAGAAACGGGCAGTAAATCAAGTTCATGTCTTTGTAATTTCTTAACCAACACCGGAATACTATCTTAACTGCCCTTACATGAAGGCCTCACCTGAACACTTCCCTAACTGCACTTATTTAGCAATTTACCATGTTTTATGATTTGTTTCTCCTTTTGTAAATTGCTTTGGATAAAAGTGTAACAAAGTCTGACATAATCCAGGAGGTGAATGTAGTTGCAGTTCCTTTACTGACCACAAGGAGCTTTCACGTAATAAGAAAAATACAAAATAGATATTAACCCTTGTACTGTCTTTGGGTCAAAATGACCTAATTCTCCTGTTCCTTCTTTCCTCCTGCTCTCTCCTTCCTTCTCCCTTCCTTTTTTCTTTCCTCCCTTCCTTCCTTCTTTCCCCCTTCCTTCCTTTCTCCCTTCTTTCCTCCCTTCCTTCTTTTCTCCCTTCCTTTTCTCCCATCCTCCCTTCCTTCTTTTCTCCCTTCCTTCTTTCCTTCTTTTCTTTCTCCCTTCCTCCTTTCTTTCCTCCTTTCTTCTCTTCCTCCTTCCTTGACCCGAAGACAGCATAAGGGTTAATATAGAGAGAAATAGAAAGAAACACAGGATATTTCTAACAAGGACATGACAGGAACCAGCAGTTTCCTCACCTGACTGCAGATGTTCTGGTGGAAGCTGCTGCTTCCTCCGCTGTCCACAACCTGGTTCTGAAAGCAGGTGAGCTGGTCTGGACTCAGAGGGGTCTGGTGTCTGAGGGGAAAGTGCAGGAGAACAGCTGAAAACTGACAGACATGTCCAAACATCAACTACTTCCTGATGCCAAAGGTTTAACGTAGTTGGTGTCATATTCTGACTTTTAGCAGATAACCAAAAGCCACAGGTGTTTTCTCTGACATTTGATGTTTGATTTGATTTTTGATTTGATTTGATATGTTTATTTGGTCACGTTATAGAAGTCAGTAGTCAATACAAAGTTTTAGACTGACTGTAGACTGAAGCCAAAGCTTATTTTGTCTACCCTTTTAACACAATGTAAGCACTATAGTGCAAGATTTGAAAAAAACAAAACACAATAACTACATGAGAAAAAAAAAAAAAAAATATATATATATATATATATATATATATATATATATATATATATATATATATATACTTACATCTTACATATGAGAGAAAGAAAGAAACAGAGTAAATAAATAAGAAAAATAAATAAATGTTGCTCAAACTGGCTCTCGGCTTAACAGCATTAAGATGTTCATATTTACACACGTGCATACATTCACCCACACACACCAAACCCACCTATATATACTTTGCTGTGCATACATACATACATATATATGCACTTATTTATACCTGTATGCACATACATACATGTACATACATGTACACTCATCTACACATACATGCATACATAAGCATTCATATACATACATCCATATACATGCACCCTTCCATAGACATAATACACACATCATTCTGTCCATAATTTTGCAATAAATCTACATAATGTGGCTATGCCAATGATTTATAATTATTTATGATCTTGTCTTTATACATATTTTGCATATGTTAAAGCAGAACCATGTTGTTTTATGGGATACAATCGACTGACATCTGCTTTATGATACAGTTCAGAAACAATATTTCAGAACATGTTTGTAGAAAACCACACACAGCATTTCAGCAGAACCACCTCATAACACTGTGATCGTATGGGCTTTTTTTCAGTTACATGTCTAACACATTCATTTTATTGTTTTTTTTTTTAACGTAGTGGCGCGGCGGTTGGGTTTGTTGTTACCTGACCAGTTTCCCTTCGTTCTTCAGGACATCAACTCTGTCATCTCTGTGGTCAGTCTGGATGCTGCTGTCGGCCATTGATGGTGCATCATCAGCAGGCACCGTGGCCAGGCACATCCTCCAGATGCTGCTCTCCTGCAACAAATATCACACACACATCCATCTGCAGGGAGAATAAACCCATCTCTATGAAGACCTCCGCAATGGAAACTGTTTCACTATCATCTGGTTAATGCCAGATGATGCATGGTTTTATATCTAATCTGTTCATTCTCCGAGGAGTCCATGAGGGTCTCAGAGGGTTCTCTCCAGTTTTGTCACCTGGCATTCTGTTTTTTTTTGTATGTACATTGATCCTGAGGAACCAGCTCTTGTTGTACATACCTTGATGCAGAGGAACCAGATCTTGATCTATGTACCTTGATGCTGAGGAACTAGTTCTTGACATACGTACCTTAATGCTGAGGAACCAGTTGTTGACATATTTATGTTGATGCTGAGGAACCAGTTGTTGATATAAGTATCTAGATGCATAGGAACCAGGGGCCTCATCTATAAAGCTTGCTTGCGCAGAAAAAGCGCCTGAAAGTTGCGGAAGCCACCATCTACGCAAAGCCTCGGATCTAAAAAGAAGAAACTAACCGAAAAATCTGCTTATCTTTACGGCAACCAGGACCCTCCCGTAAGAATTTACTTAAGACACGGGGAACTGGCGACGCAGGCTGTGAGGTGGTGAAATGAAGCCAGATTCATGTCATACTCTTAATAATGTCATCACATATCACAACATATATCAGACTTATAATAAAATAATAAAATAAAATAGCGCTGATCGTGTCCCTCTGTGTGTGAAGCTCAGTCAGTCAGGACTCTGCTGCTGCTGCTGCAACCTCCTCTTCACCCACCGCTTTAGGACAGAACAAATGAGGGGCTTCGTAGAGCGTTTAGGGGCTCCACGGAGCCTCTCATTTCTTCCCTAAAGGGACACAGATTTTTTTATATATATAATGAGTTTTACGCGCGCGTGAAACCTTTAAGTGCGGGTGTAAGCCTAAATTAGGGTCCCGCGTTAAAACGACGCAGAGCCTGCGGCGTAGGGTACGCGCTGACGCGCACCTACGCCGTAGGCTCTGCGTTAGTGTAACGCGGAACCATAAACCCGCCCTGAGCAGCTCTGAGGGGAGACGGGAGGGGAGGAGGGGGAGTGGGGGGTGCAGCGGGGCTGCCGGGCCCTTCACACAGGGTGTGATTTGCAGTTAATAGCTGATCCTACCGTTAGTTTTTAAACTATAAAAAGTGGGGGGGGACAAAAACATGATTTTGAAAAGACGGGGGGGACACCCCCCCCCCCTGTTGCGCCGGGGCACTCACGGCGTTCCGCGCAGCAACGGCGTGCTGCCACTCACTCGCTGTATTTTATACTATTTATTTTTCTACTTTTACTGTGACCACAAAATAATGTGGTTTTCCTGTCCTCCACCTCATCCTCAACATCTAGATCTCAGATCTCAGTGAAATTCAGTGGCACCGTGGCTGGACACATCTCATTCATTCTGACGCCAAACAGGCTGCAGGAAGCCACTGCGCATGCTCAGCAGGCTCATTCATATGCAAAACATACCATTTTTGGTATGAAGTGGGCGTGTAGAGGGCGGGATATGAGGCGGATTCAGCTGCGCAACCTTCCAGCTGGACTGTGATTTATAAAGAGAACATTACGTGGAAGTCTGCGTGCACGCGGTTTTATAGATCCGGATTTTTTTTTTGCGCCCGCCATTTTTGGCTTTTGGGTGTACATGCACTTTTAGTATGAATTCTACGCACTCCATTTTAAATGAGGCCCCAGCTCTTTATCTACATACCTTGATGCTGAGGCATAGGCGCCAAATTATGTTTTTGCTGGTGGGTGCTGGATGTCATATAGTGTCGTTTCGCACGAGATTCAGCAATTCAGCAATGTAGATTCAACAGCGGTAACGGACATGAACGCTGCACACACACACACACGCACGCACGGACGCACGCACGCACGCACGCACACACACACACACACACACACACACACACACACACACACACACACACACACACACAAATAATAATCAATATCTAAACAAATTTGGATGTTCATCTGAGAAAAAGGAGGTTATAGTTCTATAGTTCATAACCAAGATGATTCTTTCTTCCATCTTGATCGTCTCTGTTCTACAACAGTGGTCCTCATTCCTGGTCCTCGAGAGCCGCTGTCCTGCATGTTTTTGATGTTTGCCTGTAAACCCTGATACAGATGACTGTGTCACCAACGGCACCAATGGCAGCTGTCGCCGGCTTTCCCATTCATTGTGTATGTGCTGCCGCCGCGCAAGGGCGCAGGGCTTTGCGCCGAGGTCGGCGGCGCGGAACAGGGCGCATGTCACCGGGTTTGAGCGGCGGCAAGGGTGCGCGGCGCAAACCGCGTTCTAGGTGAAAGCCGCTTTGCGCCGTCTTGCGCCCTTGACGCCCCGCAAACTCAGCGGCGTGCGCCCTGTTGCGCGCCGCCGACCTCGGCGGCAGACCGTGCACAACGAATGGGAAAGCCGGCGCCGGCGCCAGCTGCGCGCCCTCTGTGTGAAAACGGCTTTAGCCAATCAGTGATTGTTGACATGGGGGCTCGCCTGCTTGGCCCTCCCCGTGGGTGCTCGGGCCCCGAAGCACCCACGGTTCCAGCGCCTACTGTATGTGCTGAGGAACAAGCTTTTGATCTATGTGCCTTGATGCTGAGGAACCAGTTGTTGACATATTTATGTTGATGCTGTGGAACAAGTTGTTGATGTACTGTAAGAAAGTGTCAGGTCATGTTCCCTCCTCTCCACTAGGGGGAGACACCCAGTGGTGGCTCAGTATCTGTGTTGGTACCTCCCACCTTTATAAATAGAGGTCTGAAGAACTTCCTCCTCTTTGTCTCCAAGCATTCACACCTTGACTGAGTGTGTGTTGAGGGTTTTTCAGGTGTTTGCCATGTGTCTTTTGGTTTGACCTCCAATGTAAGTAGTTTCTTTATATTCCTTTAGTTAAAGTGTCTCTGACATGAAGAATGGATAGATTTGATCCAATTAGTTTGTTATTGAGGATCATTTTTTTGGTTATTGGAGAGATTTGTGGTAATTTAATATGTATTCAACATGCTTTAAGAGTGAATTGATGATTTATTTGTCAAGATGATTTAATTTGTTCATTCTTTATTTTAGAACCATGGCAATCATCCTGAAACTTCACTAAACCAACATTCACCTTGTGAATTTAAAATAAACTGGACAATTGATTGACTGCAATCCTGTTCCCTGGTGGTTGTGGCTCCAGTCAGAACATTCATTCACTACACAAACCTTGATGCATAGGAACTAGCTCTTGAGCTACCGACCTTGATGCTGAGAAACCAGTTGTTGCTGGACATGCCTTGATGCTGAGGGATTAGTTCTTGTTGTACATACCTTGTTACCGAGGAACCAGTTCTTGCTCTACATACCTTGTTACCGAGGAACCAGTTCTTGCTCTACATAACTTGATGCCGAGGAACCAGTTCTTGCTCTACATACCTTGATGCTGAGGAACCAGTTCTTGCTCTACATACCTTGATGCCGAGGAACCAGTTCTTGCTCTACATACCTTGTTGCCGAGGAACCAGTTCTTGCTCTACATACCTTGATGCTGAGCAACCAGTGCTCGGTGCATGTACCACGATGCTGAGGAACCCATTCTCATTGTATTTACATTTATTTGAGGAACCAGTTCTTGTTGTATCTACCTTCATGGTGAGGGACCTCCAGCTTCTCCATTTGCTCTCCTTGTGGGTTCTTCTTTGGTTGTGGAATCTTCCCTCCCTGGTTGAATGCCGGATCAGCCTCCAGGCTTCATTCGGGACTTCTTCGTCCTCTATCATGTCTGCTCTCCTGCTATTGGTCCACAGTCTGCACACTTCTGACAGATTCCCAGCTTTCCTCTGTGGTGGACGGTCCTCCTGGGTCTCAGAGTGACAGAGGATGAGGGACCTGGACAGTCAGAGAAGTCAGTCACTGGCCGACCTGCATACCACTGAGCAAACCCGGCGAGGCTGCAGACCTGGAGAGCACGGCCAGCCTTCCGTGGCGGCGGTGGCTGTGGTGGCAAAGACCGTTGTCCTGCTCCCAGTGCCTCCTCTCCATCCCCATCCCTCTGGTAGCTCCTCCACACCACTGAGATGATCTTCTCCCAGCAGAGTTTGAGCTTGATGGAGGAGGAAGCTCTGTAGGACCATCAGAAAATCCACTTAGGACAACCTAATCAGTCAGTACGTTTACATGCAGCAAAGAAATGGGATTTCTGATCGTATCTGATAACGACTTTCAGAAGACCCAATCACTTGTCTGAGTTTACATGCTGTTCAGAGAATGGGATAAATGGCCAGAGCATGGCTGACTCTGACGCTATGTGGCGCTGTAACCATGGTAACCATTTCAACAAAGAGCCACCTCCAGTTAACGGTTGTTTTGTTTGGCGCCAATGTTACGCCTTCCGTATATTTTTCCATTTTATTTTGATCTGCTCCGGTGTCCTGATGAAGCTTCTGCCATCTCTTTATTGATCTTCATGTTGGTGTTTAAACAACTATTTAACACGCGCCGTCTCCTTTCACTTCCGGGTGAACGCCCCAGAGGAAATTCTCCAGCATGCGCAGACTGCAATATCTGATGTCTCCATATACACGGCGTTAACATTCCGACTGTGAACGAATTATCTAGGTGTTGTTATCCAATTATTAAATGTCCGAAATAGGTCCGAAGTAGATCGGATTGAGGTGTTTACATGCAGTTTAAAAGTCCGAACAATGTCTTGTACGATCAGAAATCTGATTGAACTGCTGCATGTAAACGCACTGACTGAGTTGTGAGAGGAGATGGGTCCACCAAAAACGTGCTACCTGCTCAGTCCGACAATCTACTTACAATGTTAATACTGTTTTTGATGTACAGTATAAACGGGATAAAAATCATCATTGTCAGTTCACAAAAACACAACCTCAAATCAAGATACCACTTTTTTTCATCCTGACATCATTTAACAGAAAAAAAGCCAAAAATTACAAATAAATTATTTGGGGAACAGTACGTACCCACATGATTCAGTAGCAGCTTTAACAGCAGTAATCTGACATTTCTCTGCTGAAACAACATGCATGCGGCTCTTTAGCGCCGCCCTAGTGGCTCCTGGAGCTTTTTCAAAAATGTTTGACCTTTTTTTCCTTTCTCTTTTTTTCCATTTTTTCTTTTCTTTTTTTTCTTTTTCTTTTTTTCCTTTTCTCTTTTTTTTCTTTTTTTCCTTTTATAATCTCGACATTTCAACTTTTTTCTCGAAATTTCGACTTTTTTCTCAAAGTGCATAATGAAAAAAAAAAATCTCCCCCCAGTTATAACTAATATAGGTACATGCAGCATGTGTTGCCTTCATTTTAAGGCTTGTACAAGACTTGCAGTTCCAGACATATTTGTTTTTTGTGTTTTTGGTCCAATATGGCTCTTTCAACATTTTGGGTTGCCGACCCCTGATCTAGACTAGCTGTGGTCTAGCTCAGTGGCCCAGCTGGAGACGGGGTGAGCACCAGGGGCAGTTGGACTGGCACCAAAAGGCTATTCAGGGTTCCAGCGCAGCATTTAACCGTGTGCCAATGTAGCTGTTGCTACTGTTCGCTCTGAGACTCATCAGTGGTGGCTACCAAATGGAAAATCATCATCCATCCACCATCATGCCCTTCTGCAGGTCTGAGGTGTTTCTGCTGAAATGCTGTTTTTAGTTACCTTCAAATACGGTTCTGGTCAATACGACCAAACATGTCCACTTTGGTCTCATCTCAGGAAACTACGTGGCCTTTATTGACATTTGGAAGACGTTTTGGGGAAAGCCCGGTCTGATTAAGGAGACGGCTACAATCTTACATTAAAAGTAAGAATAAAGCAGATGGTCCAGCTCTTATTTCTAGAAATCTGGCTGGTATTATTAGACACTCCCCCTGACAATTCAGGGTCCAGGCATGGGTGCAGAGCTGCAGGCTTACAGGTATCTCTGTACCTTTTCAATGACTACTGCCTGCCAATAAAAATATAGGGATACATTATGTAATTTTCTATTCTAACACGGTGCCTAGCAGAATAGAGTTGGTGTTGACCCCCCCTTAGAAAATTCACCAAGTGCGACTTGATAGAGGTGTTGATCAAAATAACCTTCTAAAAAACACCAATACAGTTTTATTGCCAATTAAAGACCGAAAAATGTGATGCAGACTACTAAATAAACGATCTTTAAGCTATAAGTCTCTATTAGTAACTGATTTAATCATACCCTCGATCTCGTCCACACCTACAGTGTTGAACCCGATAAATCTGTTGGTGTAAATTCCCTCTTATCTGACCACTATTTAATAACATTTGAATGTAATATTGTCGATGTTGAAGCGCAAAATAGGAGGTATTATTTTAGCAGATGTTTGTACGATAAAGCTATTGCTACATTTAGGGAGGCCATTGCTCATCTTACAATAGTGGAAAATAGTGAAGCAGACCCCATCCCGACTTGACTATTGAAAAATGTTCTTTCTCTTATTGGTGTGACAATACTGGACCAGATTAACTTATCCCTAAACTTAGGATGTGTACCACAGGTTTTCAAAGTTGCAGTAATTAAACCTTTACTTAAAAAACCCTCTCTTGACCCAGACATTTTAGCTAATTATTGAGCAATTTCCAACCTTCCATTCGCAAGTCAGTTACGTGACCATTTGTATAGAAATTATCTACTTTTTCAGTCAGGGTTCAGAATGCATCATAGCACAGAGACAGCACTGGTTCTACTGGACCTCAGATAAGGGATTAGTGTCCATACTGGTTCTACTGGACCTCAGATAAGGGATTAGTGTCCATACTGGTTCTACTGTACCTCAGATAAGGGACTAGTGTCCATACTGGTTCTACTGGACCTCAGATAAGGGATTAGTGTCCATACTGGTTCTACTGTACCTCAGATAAGGGATTAGTGTCCATACTGGTTCTACTGGACCTCAGATAAGGGACTAGTGTCCATACTGGTTCTACTGTACCTCAGATAAGGGATTAGTGTACATACTGGTTCTACTGGACCTCAGATAAGGGACTAGTGTCCATACTGGTCAGTGTTGGGCAAGTTACATCCAAAATATAATACATTATATATTACTAGTTACTGTCATTTGAAAGTAATTAGTTACATTACAATATTACTATATCTGAATTGTAATGCGTTACACTACTTGTGTATTACTTTTGAGTTACTTTCAACAAAATAGCAAAAAAAGATAAATCTTGTCCCACTGGCAGATTTTTCTACTTATTTCAAGTGAAAATTTACTTGAAACAGGTGAAAATTGTCAAATAAGTTATTTTTCTGGTGTTATTTTTCTGGTGATGACTCTAAATGTTGAAATAGCAGTAAAACCACATTCATTGATGAAATGACATAAGGGATGGAAAGGGGGGATGGCAGTTTTACAGGGGGATGATTTGGACCGTTTTTATTTCAGGGGGGGATGATTTGGACCGTTTTTATTTCAGGGGGGGATGATTTGGACTGTTTTTATTTCAGGGGGGGATGATTTGGACCGTTTTTATTTCAGGGGGGGATGATTTGGACCGTTTTTATTTCAGGGGGGATGATTTGGACCGTTTTTATTTCAGGGGGGGATGATTTGGACCGTTTTTATTTCAGGGGGGGATGATTTGGACCGTTTTTATTTCAGGGGGGGATGATTTGGACTGTTTTTATTTCAGGGGGGATGATTTGGACCGTTTTTATTTCAGGGGGGATGATTTGGACCGTTTTTATTTCAGGGGGGGATGATTTGGACCGTTTTTATTTCAGGGGGGATGATTTGGACCGTTTTTATTTCAGGGGGGATGATTTGGACTGTTTTTATTTCAGGGGGGATGATTTGGACCGTTTTTATTTCGGGGGGGGGGGGGGTGTGATTTGGACCGTTTTAATTTCAGGGGGGGTGCCATCACATCACCCCTCATCCCCCCTCAACTCGAATACTGCTCACACGGAACTCAGAACTTCTTCATAAATAACTCCCAGAGAGAAAAAAACACCAGCAAGCTAACAAACAAACCAATATTTCTCTCAGAGTTAACAAAACGTACCAGCAATCAACAACTCGCAGCTGTTTTAACCTCTCCTCCGGATGGGCTGCAGGTGTGGTTTAAGGCTGATTTATGGTTCCGCGTTACACCAACGCAGGCCATACGCCGTGGGTTACGCGAACTACTGCGTACCCTACGGCGAAAGCTCTGCGTCGATTTAACGCGGAACCATAAATCCGCTCTCACAGCGCGACTGACTGTGAGCCCGGCTCCTGCTCCTCGCCGGGCTCAGCTCCTCGCCGACTCCGCGCTCATATATATTTAATAAATGTATAACGCCCATATATTAATAAAGCCTCACTTGGCCGAGCTCTAACGCTGAGACCATGGTAGATTTAAGTTACACACGGACACGCCGCACTGTTGACTTTTCCCTGCCGGCTCTGCTCACTGGCTAAACAGTCCCCACACAAACAGTGTCCAGCGGCGCTACGTTCCGCCGCGCCGCGTTCCCAACGCTTTTTTCTGTTGTCGGGATGTCTCGCGGACGCGGTGTTGGTGAATTCTTTAAAAAACAACAGCTAAACGGGTTAAAATGCGTTGTAACGCGCGTTACTTAGATTGTAACGAGTAAAATATTACCGAAAATGTATTAGTAATGCGTTATATTACTGCGTTACAGCAAATAGTAATACATTACTGTAATTGCGTTACTTTTGTAACGCGTTACCCCCAACACTGATACTGGTTCTACTGAACCTCAGATAAGGGATTAGTGTCCATACTGGTTCTACTGGACCTCAGATAAGGGATTAGTGTCCATACTGGTTCTACTGGACCTCAGATAAGGGATTAGTGTCCATACTGGTTCTACTGTACCTCAGATAAGGGACTAGTGTCCATACTGGTTCTACTGGACCTCAGATAAGGGATTAGTGTCCATACTGGTTCTACTGGACCTCAGTGCTGCTTTTGACACTGTAGATCATGGCATTTTACTGCACAGGTTAGAGCATGTTGTTGGGATTAAAGGGACAGCTCTACGTTGGTTTAAATCATATCTATCTGACAGGTTCCAGTTTGTTCATGTACATGAGGTTTCTTCAGAACAGTCGAGGGTCTGTTATGGTGTTCCGCAGGGTTCAGTGCTAGGGCCAATCTTGTTCAGTTTATACATGCAGCCATTGGGAAGTATAATCCAGAATCACGGCATACACTTTCATTGTTATGCTGATGATACGCAGCTCTATTTGTCTATGAAGCCGGATGAGACAGAACCGTTGGTTAAACTTCAGGCATGTCTTAGGGACATCAAGGACTGGATGTCCAGAAATGTTTTGCTTCTAAATTCTAAATTGCGATGGCTTCCGGTGCAACTTTGAGAAACCTTGGTGTTGTTTTCAATCAGGATTTGTCGTATATTAATCAGGTTTGTAAAATAGCATTTTTCCATCTCCGTAATATCACAAAGAGGAACACCCTCTTCCAGAGTGTGCTGAAAAACTAGTTCATGTGTTTGTATCTCTAGACTAGATAACTGTAATGTGTTATTAGCAGGATGTCCAGGTAATTCTCTGAATATCCTCCAGCTGATCCAAAATGCAGCAGCGCGAGTTCTAACAGGAATCAGCAGGAGAGACCACGTCTCTCCAGTGTTAGCGTCGCTCCACTGGTCCCAGTAAAACTCAGATATTCCAATTCAAAATGTTATTACTTGCGTATAAAGTCCAAAACGGCTTAGGTCCGCAATATTTGCAAGACCTGATAGTGCCTTATGTTCCTGGCAGAGCTCTCCGTTCTCAGAGTGCAGGTTCACTCGTAGTTCCTAGAGCAATGGTCTTCAACCCTGGTCCTCAGGGCCCCCTGTCCTGCATGTTTTAGATGCTAACCTGCTTCAGCGCACCGTGATACAAAGGACTGTGTCATTAACACACTTGTCCAGACCTGGATGAGAAGCTGATGACAACCATGAATTAGAATCAGGTGTGATTTGGCTTCAGGAGCTGCATGCTGTCCTGCAGTCCCCCCTCTGGTCATCCTACTGCTGCTTCCACCTGTCTGTGTAGATGTCTGACCTAACCTGCAGCCCCAGCACCCCCCCCCCCCCAAGTCTGAGTTCAGTATGGTCTTTGTTTTTCAGTCAGTCAGACTTAATCTCTCAGGGGACTGACAGCACATTACACAAGAAGACGCTGACGCGTCAATCACCAAAATCAATCAATAAGCCCTTCATGAGATATGTCACAAACACCCACGACTCAGTTCCACATTCTGAAGAGGTCAGCTGATACGAGTACACCCTGGGAATACTTTACCCTCTGCTGATACAAGTACACCCTGGGAATACTTTACCCTCTGCTGATACAAGTACACCCTGGGAATACTTTACCCTCTGCTGATACAAGTAGACCCTGGGAATACTTTACCCTCTGCTGGAGTGTCACATACACCAGTTATCATCTTCCCAGATGTGGTCAGAGACACCTGTGGTAACTTCTGTTAGATCAAACATAAGAGCATGAACCTCAGGAACCCCAGGAACCACAGTAACCCCAGGAACCTCAGGAAACTCAGGAACCTCAGGAAACTCAGGAACCTCAGGAAACTCAGGAACCTCAGGAAACTCAGGAACCTCAGGAAACCCAGGAACCTCAGGAAACTCAGGAACCTCAGGAAACCCAGGAACCTCAGGAACCACAGGAACCTCAGGAAACTCAGGAACCTTAGGACCCCCAGAAACCTCAGGAACCTCAGGAACCTCAGGAAACCCAGGAACCTCAGGAACCCCAGGAACCTCAGGAAACCCAGGAACCTCAGGAACTCCAGGCACCTCAGGAACCCCAGGAACCTCAGGCAACCCAGGAACATCAGGGACCCCAGGAACCTCAGAAACCTCAGGAACCCCAGGAACCTCAGGAACGGGCCTGGGGAGGTTAAACATGTCACACAAGTCCTCTGGAGGTCTCTCTTGCTCTGGAACTCACCACCGTCAATCATGTTTCAGGTCTCTCCCCGTTTTTCCTGAAGGTCCAGACAGGATGGATCTGGTTCTGATGGTCCAGGAAGGCTGGGTCTGTTTCCAAAGGTCCAGTCAGGATGGGTTTGGTTCTGAAGGTCAAGTCTAGATAGTTCAGCCCAGCAGGTCTTAGTCAGGATTGGTCTGACTCTGCAGATCCAGTCTGGATGGGTCAATCCCAGAGCTCAGACAGAACATACGGTCCAGATTTCTCCTGATCAGAACCTCCTCACCTCCTGCTCTGTGTGGAGAGGACTGAGGTCACAGGAAAGGGGTGGCGTCCCGGCCCTGCCCCTTTCCTGTGACCTCACGCCCAACCCCGCAGCTCCTCCACCTCACAGAGGTCCCAGTCTTCTCCTCGGGGGCTCTCCGGCGTGGCCGGGCCGGGCATGAATGGCTCCTCTGTGGCTGCTCCACTGCGCATGTGAGAGTGCACGTGTGTTTCTAAATGCAGGTTTGTGTGGATTCTGCTGGTCCTGGTTTCAGGTCCTGGTTTCAGTCCAGTGAGAAGGTAAAAACATTAAGAAACTAAATCAGGGATCAGCAACCCCTCTCTAGCGCCGCCCTAGTGGAAACCAGGAGATTTTTCAAAAATGTTTGACTTTTTTTTCCTTTTTTTATTCTTTTCTTTTCTTTTTTTTTCCTTTTTTTATTCTTCTTTTTTCTTTTTTTCTTCTTGTTTTCCTTTTTCTTTTTTCTTCTTTTTTTCCTTTTCTCAACATTTCAACTTTTTTCTCGACATTTCGACTTTTTTCTCGAAATTTGACTTTTTTCTTGACATTTCAACTTTTTCTCGATGTTTTGACTTTTTTCTCGACATTCTGACTTTTTTCTCAACATTTTGACTTTTTTCACGAAATTTTTACTTTTTTCTCAACATTTTGAGTTTTTTCTCTCGACATTTTGACTTTTTTCCTCAACATTTTTACTTTTTTCTCGACATTTCGACTTTTTTCTGGACATTTCGACTTTTTTCTCAAAATTTTGACTTTTTTCTTAACATTTGACTTTTTTCTCGACATTTTGACTTTTTTCTCAACATTTTGACTTTTTTCACAAAATTGTGACTTTTTTCTCGACATATCGACTTTTTTCTTGAAGTGCATAATGAAAAAAAAAATCTTCCCCGAGTTCTAACTAATATAGAAACATGCAGCATGTGTTACCTTCATTCTAAGACTTATACATACAAGACTTTTCATTTTATGCGGCTCCAGACATATTAGTTTTTTGTGTTTTTGGTCCAATATGGCTCTTTCAACATTTTGGGTTGCCGACCCGTGAACTAAATGAACACCAACGAAAACACATACAGTGCCTTGCGAAAGTATTTGGCCCACTTGAACTTTGTGACCTTTTGCCACATTTCAGGCTTCAAACATAAAGATATAAAACTGCAATTTTTTGTGAAGAATCAACAAGTGGAACACAATCATGAAGTGGAACGAAATGTATTGGATATTTCAAACTTTTTTAACAATGTGTTTGTTTGTTTGTGTTTAGTAAATCTCTAGGTAGTGTTAACTCTAGTGTGTTAGAGTCGCTCCTGTAGTTTCTTGTGCTGGCCCCCCCTTTTCTTCTCTTTTTTCTCTTTTGTACATGGTGCAGCATCCTCTGCTGGTGGCGAAGAGCATCTCTGAATGCACAACACCGGAACCTGCAGCGTGGGAGTGAGAGGGGCAGGGTAACGGCCCGGGCAGGCGGGGGAGAGATTTGTCCCTCAAGACACCTCTCCCTGGCCCTGCCCCTTCTCAACCTTTCCCCGACCCTGCACCCCAACCTGGAACTTGCAGATTGGGCCGGAGCTTCGGGAGCTGCATGCTGGCCTGCGGTCCCCACCCCCGGTCATCCCGCTGCTGCTTCCACCTGCCTGTGGTCCCCACCCCCGGTCATCCCGCTGCTGCTTCCACCTGCCTGCGGCTCCCACCCCCGGTCATCCCACTGCTGCTTCCACCTGCCTGCTGTGCTGTTGCCGTCCCTGACCCCCAGTCTGGCCCTTGGCAGGAGGGTCCCCCCTTATGATCCAGGTCCTGGTCCAGGTTTCTTCCTCCTAAAGGGGAGTTTTTCTTGCCACTGTTTGGCTTAAGGTTTTTCTCCCAATAGGGGAGTTTTTACCTGCCATTGTTTATGTAATAATTGCTCGGGGTTTATGTTCTGGGTCTCTGGAAAGCGTCTAGAGACAACTGTTGTTGTATTAGACGCTATATAAATAAAATTGAATTGAATTGAATTAACTGTCCAGAACCTTTATACATCAGGGACCTTGTGACCCAGTATGAACCTTCCAGACCCCTCAGGTCATCTGGATCTGGTTTTTATCAGTTCCCAGAGTCAGAAGCAGACATGCAGAAGCTGCATTCAGCTTCTACGCTCCACATGTCTGGAACAAACTCCCAGAAACCTCAGATCAGCTGAAACACTTTATTTAAGTCCAGGTTGAAGACTCAACTATTCTTAGCTGGATCTGAATAAATATCCACACCTGAACTGGTACTTTTAAACTTGAGTTTAGAAACTGGATCATATTTTAAAATACTGATTTTATCTATTGTTTCTTTTATATTTGTATCTTTTTGTTTAAATTTTGAATCATGCTTTTTATGTATGTCATTTTTTAAGGTCTCTGTAAAGCACTTTGAATCACCATGTTGTTGAATTGTGATACACTGATACACTTGCCTTGTAATAGTGTGAGCTGTGATGATACTGCCCTCCGGTGGCGTTGCCTCAATCCTACACCAGTTCATGTAAACGTTTGCTTTCTTTCAGTAATTTAAAGTTCACAAACCACACACACAAACAGGACTGTAGGACACATGTAGGAAATACCTGGAGCCGTACATGTTTGATAAACTTTAACCTGCAGAAGAAACGTAGCAGTGTTTTCTCTGAGCAGAAATAAGCACGGTTGAGCAGCAACATATGTAGTCACCCCCAACCGTTGTTACAGTCTCCATCAGCTGCATCCATGCATGCATTTACATGCATGCATCTTCATTTCTTTTGAAAAAACTGGATGTCGTCTATCATGCTGCCTTGCGGTTTGTAACTGGTTCATGTGCACGTACACATCATTGTAATTTGTATCAAATGGTTGAATGGACTTCACTGAGTCTAAGGAGAAAATCCCGTTTGTTAATATTTATTGCAAAAGCATTACTGGGTAAACTACCGCTGTACATATCCAATTTATTAAAATATTACTCTAGTAGCTATAACACCAGATCATCAGAGAAAACAAGCACTGGAACAGAGTTGGTAAATCAGCCTTTTCCTTTTATGCACCGCAAGCTTGGAATGAGCTACAACACACACTCAACTTGAAATATTTACCCTCTCTTAACATGTTCAAACATATGTTCAAATCAGTTTTCACAGAACAATGTCATTGTTTTTAATCAAGGGTCATTATCTGTCATGCATTCTTTTTAGCTTTCTGATCCTTGTATGTTTTATGTTTGTTTGATTCTTGTTTTGATATGGTTTTATTTTTTTGTAAAGTTACTTGTCCTTGTTTGTATTTTCTTTTATATGAAACTGAATTTATTTTTCTGCTGCCATCTTGACCAGGACTCCCTGGCAGAAGAGATATTGTATCTCAATGGGACTTTCCTGGATAAATAAAGGATAAATAAATAAAAAATCACAGAACTTCTGCCAGTCCAGAGTGAGGAACCAGCTCTGGAGCAGGGAGACAGATCCCTCACTCTAGTGCTGCACTCACCCCAGAGATGTTTGTTCCGTTTCAGTCTCTTTCTGAAGTCTGGCATGAGTAGAGCCGAGGTGTGGTCAGCCTTCCCCAAAGGTGAACAGGAGAGGGCTTTGTAACTTTCCTTTAGCAATGTATAACAATGGTCTAGTGCAGGGGTCAGCAACCCAACATGTTGAAGGAGCCGTACTGGACCAAAAACACAAAAAACAAATATGTCTGGAGCCGCAAAAAATGAAAAGTCTTAGAATGAAGGCAACACATGCTGCATGTTTCTATATTAGTTATAACTGGGGGAAGATTTTTTTTTTCATTATGCACGTCGAGAAAAAAGTGGAAATGTCGAGAAAAAAGTTGAAATGTCGAGAAAAAAGTCGAAATGTTGAGAAAAAAGTCGAAAAGTCACAATGTTGAAGTACAATCTTGAGAAAAAAGTCGAAATGTTGGGAAAAAAGTCCAAATGTCAAGAAAAAAGTCGAAATTTAGAGAAAAAAGTCGAAATATTGAGAAAAAAGTGGAAATGTCGAGAAAAAAGTGGAAATTTCGAGAAAAAAGTGGAAATGTCGAGATTAATGTTGAAGTACAATCTCGAGAAAAAAGTCGAAATGCGAGAAAAAAATCGAAATGCGAGAAAAAAGTCGAAATGCTAGAAAAAAGTCGAAATGTCGAGATTAAAAAGGAAAGGAAAAAAGAAAAAAACAGAAAAAAGTAAAAAAAAAGGGGGAAAAAAAGAGAAAAGAGAAAAAAAAGAAGGAAAAAAGGGAAAAAAAAAAGGTCAAACATTTTTGAAAAAGCTCCAGGAGCCACTAGGGCGGCTCTAGAGCCACATGCGGCTCTAGAGCCGCGGGTTGCCGACCCCTGGTCTAGTGTTTGATCAGCCAGGGTGGGAAAGTTCACACGTTGATGATACTTGGACAAAGCTTTCCTCATGTTTGCCCCGTTGAAGTCGCCAACAAAAATCATAGCTGGTAATCATTCTATTCTATTTATTATTTCAAACAGGTCGTCCAGAGCAAAGGATTTATTTGCTTGTGGATATAAACTACAATAGTGAATCGGCAATCTGAATTCCCAGGGAACATAGAAGGGGCTCACTTTCAAGGACAGTCTGGTCTGAAGTGGAGCATTGCTTCAGTCCTGCCACATCCAAATGCCAGTTTGACTTGATGATGAGGAACTCACTCTTGCTCTCTGAAGTTCTGTGCCGATATGTGGTGGAACCAGCCAGCAGAATGTCACCGTCAGGAGCTTGCCCAGGTCTCAGGAAAGGCCATCACACAGCAGTCCCTGATGTCCCTCTGAAAGTTCATCCTTGCATCCTATAAAGACAGCATTTAAAAAAAAATCCCTTTTTTCTGTGCTTGAAGTCACTTATTTGGGTTTTAAGGTTGTGACCAATTCAATATCCTACTACAAGACTTTTCCTGCCATTCAGTTCAGTTCACTCAGCTTTAAAGTTGTAGTCAGTTCTTATCAGTTCTAATAGACTTTAAAGTTTTAATCAGTTGTAATCAGTTCTACTCAGCTTTAAAGTTCCCATCAGTTCTAAAGTTCTAATCAGTTTTAAACTTCTAGTCAGTTTTAATCAGTTCTACAGTTCTAGTCAGTTCTAATCAGTTTTAAAGTTCTAATCAGCTCTAATCAGCTTTAAAGTTTTAGTCAGTTCTACTCACCTTTTTTTATTTTTCCATGAATTTAAACACTTTATTCTGGCTAATCAGTTCTACCCTCTCTGTTTAAAGGTTAGGAGGAGTTATGCAACATTGCCACCTTGGGAATTTCACCCTGAAGTCCAGAAAAGCACTGATGTCCAAGTGAATTGAAAACAAAGTAAAGCAAAGCAGCAGCATTGTTGAGGTCAGGGTCCCCCAGCAGTGAATAGCCTTGCCCACCCTGGGAAAGGGAAGACAGAGCCAGCAGGAAACCAACACAGGGACAGCCTAAATCCCTCACAGGGACACCAGACGAACAGGCAAACAGAGCCAGGACAGACAAGCCTCAGTCCCATTGAATCCAGTTTTGCCCTGTGTGGCCGAAATTATGACGTTGCTCTGACATGTCTGAGCGATGGTGGTATAGTGGTGAGCATAGCTGCCTTCCAAGCAGTTGACCCGGGTTTGATTCCCGGCCATCGCAGCACCACATTTGTGACAAATCTGAATTTTCACAGTTTATCCGAGTGGTTTCTCTGGAATTCGCAACTCTTAGGGAGCCGTAATTTTTTGTTGACCGCTTTGTACTGATCACCCCGATCACGTTTGCAGTGTACACGTTTAAAACCCAAACAAATGTCATACATTCTTGATTCATTACTCAACTGAAATGCAAAGAATGAAATTGCAAGCCTTTTTAACTCTAACAAACTATGCTAGAGTTAAAAAGGCTTGCAATATTTCAGTTGAGTAAAGAATCCAGAATGTATGACATTTTGCATTACAGAAAATAAAGGACTTTATCACAATATTGTAATTTTCTGAGACAGTCCTGTAAAGTATAAACCACAATACAGAAGGTAAGAAGGTGAACATCCATGAATTGCTCTTTCTACAGTTATCTAGAAATTAAACCTGTTTTCTCAAGATTAACTTTTTTAATAAACAGTAGACTGTGAGAACACAGACACACAGACAGTTTGTGTTTATAACTACTTATGTTGAAGTACTTTATCCACTGCAATAAAATAATAAGTGATTTGTTCTGTGAAATAAAAAAATCCTAAATTCTTGTGTATTATCCTGCCCTGCCTGGATGGCAGACATTCATCCATCAGGTTTGGATTTTGGAGGGATAGAAATAAAGAGTTGATTCCACCGGATACAGATCTGGATATGCCACTGTTGAAGAATAATATCAAAACCAGTTCAGAAGTCGTTGTGGTGTAGTGAGTTTTATTCAGTAAGCCGGCGGTGAGCAGACCTACGCAGAGCGTGTCTGGGTCGGTGTGCTGACCACGAATGGTTTGAAATCATGACTTTATACAGTAAGTTCAAAGCACAAAAGGCAGGAATAAACAAGCCAAGTGAGAGACAAAAAGAAATATACAGTCAGATGTGATCTGTGGCCAAATGAGTTGGTATTAACATATCAGTCAGTCAGGAACTTCATCATATGGCATTCCCGTGGTTCAAGTCTGTGTTGAGGCCAGTTCAAAGGTGTGGCCCCTGCAGGGGGTAGGAAGCTGGAGTTTCACATCAGCCACGGCGTCACAATGCCCCATCACCACCTCACTACTTTCCTCTCAGGCCCAGCCATGGAAGGGGATGTAGCTCAGTGGGAGAGCGCATGCTTCGCATGTATGAGGCCCTGGGTTCAATCCCCAGCATCTCCATTATTTCTGTTAAAGGAGCTTGAGGCTCGTTTTAAGAAATGAGACTCTCTAGCGCCACCCTTCACCACGACGGCCGTTGGGGGTACTGCAGCCAACAGTGAAGCCGGCACGGGAGAACGGGGAGAACGTGCATGCAGCGTCATGTGACGTCACATCTGCAGGACAGCGCGGGAAAATCGGGACCGAATTGCAGCACATTTTGCAGCACACAGCCTGTTCAAGGCAACGGAGAGATACACTAGAGGAAACATTCTTTTGGGTTTGGAACGCTTCATCTGACATTATTACTAGAAAACTTAAAATGTATACGGATTTTTTTCATAAATCTTGCCACAATCCGGCCTCAAGCTCCTTTAATAAACCTCATGAGGATAAGAAAGAGTAATCAGTGATACTGATTGTTACATAAAGGATGAATTAAGTTCAGATTTAAACAAACTCGGAAAATGAATTGGACTTGCTGCCTCAACCATCCAGGCAGCTACTGTACCTTTTATCGCAGTCACTGAATCTTCTGCCTGAGATAATACAGCATTATTTTGAATTAAATAGTTACTTTACTATGATTTTTACAGTCTGCATTTATTGAAAAAATAAGTTGAATCACTTTTAGCCTCAACTCCAATCCAGTCTGTTGCAGTGATGGTGTTCATGACATGTGTGAGAACATCAGCCACATGTCACTGTATTTAACACTAGTGCCTTCAAAAAGCTTTAACGGTCATGAGGAGTTATGGCCCGGTTTCACAGACAAGGCTTATATCAAGCCAGGAGTAGGCCTAAGTCAGACTAGTAAAGCTAGGTCATTTAAGTGGCTTGCATGAGCGTGGCTTATATTTGTCTTAGTTAGTCCCAGACTGTGGAGTCCTGGAGTAAGCTTAAATGAGAACACCTCATTAGCCTAAGTGGGAGCACAGTCTGTTAGCCTAATGGTGTTCATAAAAACCTGGAATGGAATTGAGGACAGTTTTGCTGGAGGGAATTTTGACACCAAACATGGTTGAAGCTCAAAGAACTATACTATGTATGAAAAAAAAACTCTACTTAAACAAATTTTGGGAAATCATGCTGTTATTGAAAGTAAAGGGCATAGTGCTGCTGTTGAAATTAAGAAGAACAATGCTTGGGCTGCCATTTGCAGTGAATTCATTGCAAATAAAAATGTAACCACACTTTTGTATCCAAAAGTGTTCTTTTCCCAGAGGAAATTATTCTAACCCTGGTGGAAGAGCCAGTGACTGTGCACCCTCCACATCTGGCATGGCATCCCAGAGAAAAGATGCTGCCAAAACCTTCCAGCAGAGACCAAAAAGGATGTCAATGCATGAAAAGTTAGCCTTAGAAGTTCATGAGCAGAAAATGAAATATCTGAAAGAAGAGCATGACATGATAATGAGAATTCTACAGGTCGAATTGGATATGAATTTAGAAAAGAGAGTTGTTCAAAGAAAGATGCATGAGATAGCTATGTAATGTAATGAATACACTTGACAAGAGTGTGAGTATTGTAGTCACCACAACCTAAATTTTAGGACAGCCTTGGTTGAGTTTCTCATTTAATTTCTCAGCACACTATTGCACTGCAATATTGCACTGCAATGTGAAAGCAGCTCTGAGTGCAAGTCCTCGTTGGACTGGCATGGGCACATCTGAATCATTCTGGTCTTCCATTGGAGGGTCAGGACAATTATAGTGCTTTAGGTAGTTGTGCAGCTTCAGGTAGTTGTGCAGAACAGTTGTAACAATGATCACTTTTTAGCATCTTCTTGGCTCAAAACGAAGTGTATTGCGTAAACACTGGAATTGATTTTTCCACACTCCAAACATACGCTTGACCATCCCTCTAGTGCGAATATGAGCTCTGTTGTATCTTTGCTGCTCAGTTGTTGTGAGATGTGGCCAAGGTGTGAATAAATAGGAACTCTGAGCATATCCACTGTCACCAAGTAGTAATCCACTATGTTGCCCTCTCTCAAACTGAGCACACAATGAAGAGTTGTGAAAAATCCTTGAGTCATGTGTTGCTCCCTTCAAACGGGCAACAATGTTTGAAAACTCTAAATTGGGAGTTCATACACCCTGAACATTGATGAAAAAACAGTTCTTACGGTTCCTGTACTCCTCAGCATCAGGAGTTGATGGACACTTGATTTCAACATGACATCCATCAATACAGCCAATCACTCCTGGGAAGTTCCCATATTCGTAGAATCGCGATTTATAGTTGGCTTGCTCAGCAGCATCAGGGAACTTAATGTACAGATTTCTCAGTTCACAAATGGCACTGCAGACATTGTGAACTATTCTACACACTGTTGCTTTGCTGACACCACACAAATCACCAGTTTCACGATGAAAGGTTCCAGATCCCAAGAATCTCAAAGTGATCAGAACTTGGAGAGAACTGGGTACAGGCCTTCCTCTTTGAGACATGGAGGAAAGTCTAGGCTCAAGCAAAGTAATTATCTCCAGTACATCTTCTTAAGCGGTCTCGGAAAGTTATTTCATCAAACTGACTCAATGGATTACTCCTATCCACAAGTATTTGTCTGGCTGGACTCTGTAGCGAATATTGGTCTTCATTTAGATATTCCAAATACTCCATGCTCCCAAAACATCTGTGCTCCCTTTCACAAAAAGTACTAAGCCGAAGTTAAACCTGCCTCTTTGCAGGATTAATATAAACTTCAATTTAGTCCTAGAGTAGCTCTAATCCACCCTCTTGCAATTGGCTTTGTTTAATCCAGAACAGACTAAATCTATGACTATTTTAAGATATATCTGTGCAAGTGACTTAAAATTAAACCAGCTCAAATAGCATTTTAGTCTGAGACTAGGCTTAAGCCTTGTCTGTGAAACCGGGCCTATATGGGACACATATGTGTGTAAGTTCTACTCATCTTTAACGTTCTAAGTTCTAATCAGTTCTCATCAGTTCTAAGTTCTAAACAGTTCTAATCAGATTTAAAGTTCTAGTCTGTTATAATCAGCTCTAAAGTTCTAATAAGTTTTAAACTTCCAATCAATTCTAATCAGCTTTAAAGTTCTAATCAGTTTTAAACTTCCAATCAATTCTAATCAGCTTTAAAGTTCTAATCAGTTTTAAACTTCTAATCAGTTCTACTCAGCTTTAAAGTTATAATAAATTCTAATCAGCTCTAATCAGTTCTAATCCGTTTTAAAGTTCTAATCAGTTGTTAATCAGTTCCAATTAGTTCTACAGTTCTAATCAGCTTTAATGAGTCCATTTGTATAGAAATGATCGATTGAAGTTTTTCAGTCAGGGTTCAGAATGCATCATACTGGTTCTACTGGACCTCAGATAAGGGATTAGTTTCCATACTGGTTCTACTGGACCTCAGATAAGGGATTAGTGTCCATACTGGTTCTACTGGACCTCAGATAAGGGATTAGTTTCCATACTGGTTCTACTGGACCTCAGATAAGGGATTAGTGTCCATACTGGTTCTACTGGACCTCAGTGCTGCTTTTGACACTGTAGATCAGCATTTTACTGCACAGGTTAGAGCATGTTGTTGGGATTAAAGAGACAGCTCTACGTTGGTTTAAATCATATCTATCTGACAGGTTCCAGTTTGTTCATGTACATGAGGTTTCTTCAGAACAGTCAAGGGTCTGTTATGGTGTTCCGCAGGGTTCAGTGCTAGGGCCAATCTTGTTCAGTTTATACATGCAGCCGTTGGGAAGTATAATCCAGAATTATTTTTGTCCCAAGCATTTTAGGAAGGGATTAGACGGTGTTACGATGGCCTCCACTGCTACTGTGAGAAACCTTGGTCTTATTTACGATCAGGATTTGTCATTTAGATAGCATATTAATCAGGTTTCCATCTCTGTAATATTGATTACTGTAATGTGTTATTAGCAGGATGTCCAAGTAATTTGCTGAATAGGCTCCAGCTGATCCAAAATGCAGCAGCACGAGTGCTGACAGGAATCAGCAGGAGAGACCACGTCTCTCCAGTGTTAGCGTCGCTCCATTGGCTACCCGTAAAATTCAGAATCCAATTTAAAATTGTATTACTTGCATATAAAGCCCAAAACGGCTTAGCTCCGTGATATTTGCAAGACCTGATAGTGCCTTATGTTCCTGGCAGAGCTCTCCGTTCTCGGAGTGCAGGTTTACTCGTAGTTCCTAGAGTATCCAAATGTAGATTTGGAGGGCGGGCGTTCTGCTATCAGACACCATTACTTTGGAACCAACTTCCAATCTGGGTTAAGGAGGCTGACACCACCTCCACCTTTAAAACCAAACTGAAAAACTTTCTGTTTAGTAAAGCCTATAGTTAGTGTTTAGTAAACCTCTAGCTGGTGTTGGTAAATCTCTAGTTAGTGTAAACTCTAGTGTGTTAGAGTCAGTAGTCATATTTGCAGCTATAGAACAAGACTATAATAGTTAGTCTCAAATATAGCTTGGTGGTAGATATGCTGCTATAGGCCTATGCTGCAGGGGGGACCGACATGATCCACTGGGCGGTTCCCTTCACCCCTCCTTCTCTTTCCTTTCTCACTTATTAATCATAAATATTTCATCACCATCATTGTTCTCCATAGTTCTTGTAGTTTGTTGTGCTGGTCTGCCCTCCCCATCCTTTTCTCTTCTAATAATAATAATAATACATTTTATTTTTAAAGGCGCCTTTCTTGGCACTCAAGGTCGCCGTACACAACATGTTAAAAAAAATAGAGCCAGCAGAATAAATAAAAAATAGAAAATAAAAAAAAAACATTTAAAAACAGCAGAGGTAAGAACATTAGAAGAAATTAACATTAAATGAGATAGGCAGTCTTGAACAGATGAGTTTTGAGTTTGGATTTGAAATGAGTGAATGAGTCAATGTTCCTGAGTTGAGGTGGTAATGAGTTCCAGAGACGAGGAGCAGAGCGGCTGAATGCTCTGAGACGGGTGGAGGGGACAGACAGTTGTATGGAGGAGGAGGATCTTAGAGCTCGGGAGGGAGTGTGGACGTGGAGGAGATCAGACAGATATGGGGAGGTTGTGGATGGCCTTGAATGTGAACAGGAGGACCTTGAACTGGATGCGGAACTGAACCGGGAGCCAGTGGAGCTGTTGCAGGACAGGAGTGATGTGATGGATGGAGGGGGTCCGAGTTATGATGCGGGCAGTTGAATTCTGGACCAGTTGAAGTTTATGGTCTTGGTCTTTGGTCTTCTGTGAATGTTTGAAGGCCAGAGCTTCAGGAGCTCCATGCTGACCTGCAGTCCCCCCTCTGATCATCCCACTGCTGCTTCCACCTGTCTGTGTGGAAACCAAACCAGTCCTACCTTGAATTATTTACTTTGTAGGTGCAATTGCTTCCGGTTTTATTCCAGGATCAACTGGAAACCATTGCTATGTGGATTAATTGGATCTACGTGTGGCCGGTGATCACCTGGGTTATCAGGACCTTTGATCCTCGGCCTTTGAAAGCCCTACTGCAGTATTTCACTATTCTCTGACTCAGTTTCCATCCTTCCCCTTGTGGCTCTGCACCTGCATCCAAACATTGCTGCCAGGCTCTGCCGCAGATACTGTATATTCACAGAGGGTACTGGCTTAACTTCCACTATGAGCCCACCAGTTATAATAGACTACTTTTACATGCAGTCAAAATTCGGGTTATTGCTAATATTCCGGTTACTGAAACATTGGGAATATTCCGTTTACATGGTAATTAATCATTTGTGATATCTGGATCAAACCAGCGACGCACGGAGAACGTCATGAGGCAATTCCCGTCATTTCTGCTTCTTCTTCCTGTATCCAAATTTAAAACAAATGCTGCTTCGCGCAACTTTTCTCTCACCTTCTTGTAAATCTTCTATCCCGGTACTTTCTAGCGTCTACAAATGCAGAAATGTTCATATCCTTCATTACATTTATGAAGTGATTAGTCTCCTCCTGGTCTTGGTTTCTCCGTGTTTATAAGAACTTCCTGGACTCAAAAGACCAGGATTCCTTGTGAACAGAGCATGTGCAGAAAACAGATTCCTGTTCCGTTTGATGGGGATATTCTGTTTGGTGTTTACATGACCCAATATTCAGGTTTTAAAAGGAGTAACCCAGGGCTCATATTGGGGTTTTTAAAAACCTGAATATGAGCAAATTCGGGTTATTCAAAGGGGTTATTGGTGTTTACATGGCCGTGCAAATTCGGGTTATTGCCAATATTCAGGTTTTAAAAGGGTTATTGATGCATGTAAACAGATATATTCACAGAGGGTCCTGGCGGAACTTCCACTATGAGCCCACCAGTTATAACAGTTTAAAAATGTTAAATATTTTTTATTTTTCAGTTTGATTATTTCAATGTAGTTTTAGTTATTTTAACAAGCACATCAGTAGTTTGTGGGTAAGGATGTTACTGGTCCTGCTGGGTGGCTCCGCTGGGCACCAGCACCCGTCGCCAGCAGCCTAAGGCCCCTTTGAGGATCTAGGAGGACGTTGCCAGGATGTTGCCTCATTCTTTTTTTGGGATTTCACAAATTTCTCCAGATATTTGGCATGCTAAAATTTCTGCCGGTCATTGGATTTTAGTAGGTCTTTTATGAAAACATAGAAAGGTGGTTTCTATGGTAACCAGACAGTTTTAAAGAGCAAATTTAACAACTTTACTTTTGTTCCACAGAGATGAGTTTGAGATAACTGTCTGACTCAGTGACTGAGGTTTAAAGCTGACCACTACATCTTACAGATATTTCTCTCATTTCTATTTCCACTTTCTTCTGAGAACGCAGGAGTCATGATGTCCACTGCATGTGAGCGCCACTCATGTTTTATTACAGGTGTCACGGATATACAGGCGGTTTCAAACATTTGCACACAATTTATGATGTAAATACTCCGATTTGGAAACATTCCATGGGAACAAGTGAGAATATGTGAGAACTAATTGTGTATTTGGAGTAAATGATCAAATAAAACTGAACAGAAATACCCTAGATGACAGATGAAGAGTTCTCTTTTTGTACTGCATTCAATCAAAACGTACACTCTGGCAGCAGAAGAAATGAAATCAGTGTGAGCCAACCTCTACAACCCACCGTGTCTCCATGGCAACGCTCGCAAGGACTTGATAGGTCTGACATGGTTGGCGAGCACCAGGCACGTGGCTTTCAAAACGTATAAATCAGCCAAAAGTTACAGTCTCGCATGAAAACATCTTTAAGCTCTGTAGCACCCTATAATGTAATCATTTCCTATAATGTAATCATTTACTATAATGTAATAATTTCCTATAATGTAATAATTTCCTATAATGTAATAACGCCTGAAAATGCAATAAAATTTGCACTTAACTCAATAGAAAATGTAATAAAACCCAATAATGTAATAACTTCCCCAATAATGTAATAAAATATCCTGACTGATATTGTAATAACAATTTTACCAATAATGTAATACCTTATTACATTATTGGGAATTTATTACATGCTACTAAAAGTCTGCAATTTAACCCAATAGTCATTCTGGTGATTCAAATCCAGCGTATAAAACATTCTTAAATACTTAAAACACAAAATGTAGAACTCTGGACTGAAAATGAACAAATATATTACATTATTTGTCAAATATTACATTATCAGTTTTGGAAAAAAAAAAAGACCCACCTGAAAATATAATAAATTCCCAATAATGTAATAAGGTATTACATTATTGGTAAAAATTGATATTTTATTACATTATTGGTGAAGTTATTACATTATTGGATTGTATTACATTTTCGATTGAGTTAAATGCAAATTTTATTACATTTTCAGGCGTTATTAAATTTTCAGGAAATTATTACATTATAGGAAATTATTACATTATAGGGTGCTACAAGCTCCATTTTTTTTTTTTTTTTATCCCGGTTTTTTCCTCATTTTTTTATCACCCAGTGCTCCTACCTAAGCTACAGTTCTGGGCATTGCCATCCTCTACCAACCCCGGGAGGGCCCCGCACTGACCTCAGCTTAACCTGAGGAGCAGGCCGCATCTTTTCACCAGACAGGGTGAGGTTTCTCCGGCCGGACGTAGCGCGTGGAAGGATCACGTTATTCCGGCCGGATCCTCCCCACCCCATCTGTTCCCCGGTTGGCCAGAGGGGGCAGTAGAGCCCAGGCCTGCTGTATGTTTTTGTGAGGGTAGAGAACATTAGCTACCCAGGGGAACACGGGGAGAACATGCAAACTCCACATAGAAAGCTCCTTTCTCCAACCCCACCCATGGTGTGGGCACTGGAGTCATGGGGGAACTAACACGCAATTCAGCGCCCACAGCGTCCCCGGCAGGAATCGAACCCAGGATTTTCTTGCTGTGAGACGGCTGCACTACCAGCTGCACCACCGTGCCCCCCACAAGCTCCATTTCAAAACAACTTTCTTCTATTTGTGGATAAGGATGGCATTCTGGGAGATGCTGCCCTGTGAAGCCTAGGTGTGTCCCTACTGGACACCGCGTTGATGAACTGGGCAGAATTTAAAACATGTGTCGCTAAATGTTAACGTCCTCTCCCACCCCAAACAATTGTATTTCGATGTAAAACTACAGGGTGAGGAACGCCAAATGAAAAGATCTCAATCCATCCTTTAAAATCTGCTTATTTGAGATCTGGTCAGGGGTGCAGTAGCCTGACTCCACCTGGTTGGACCAGAACACCTACCAACGGAGGATGTGGAGGAGCAGTGACTCTACTCCAAGGGCCTGATTTACTAAGATCCTAAATAAAGAGTACTAAATTGCGTGTGCACTGAAAAAGTTTGCACGTGCTGTTGTTGTGTGTTTTGCGGGTGATCAACTAAGAATGCTTGCGCAATTGATAACAGGCGCAAACCGCAGTATTTAAATGAGGTGTTGCGTGTCTTACGGTTTGCGCCATGGAGAGTCTGGATGGAAAGCAGGGTCGCAAGTGCAAAATGAAATTTGACGAGTTGGAGTTAGAGATATTAGTGGAAGAGGCAAATAAACACATTCATGAACTACAGCAAAGAAATTTAAACATTACCAAAAGAAACGCAATAGGCTATGGGAGAAAATCTGATAGAATAAATGCAGTTGGTAAGACAAAAAGAACGGCAGATGAGGTTAAAAGAAGGTGGCAAGAACTAAAGAAAAAGTGGCCTTTAATAAAACTTGGGCAAAGACTCTCTCTCTGCGTATTCTTTGATTTTGGCGATGTCGCCTCCTTGCACCTGTTGTGCCGTATTCAGCACCCCTGCCGTGAAAAGCACCCCCTCGTCGACATATACCCACAGATTTCTTATTCACGAGTAAATGTCAAAAAGGACTAAATGCTCATGTTTAATTTACTACAAATGACAACGTACACACAATGACAAAAATGATATTCTCATTCCGTGTCACGTTCTGTTTAGCGTCCAGTTTTGTGTTAATGATTCATGTTTAAATGCGCTCATGGATTCCACAATAGTCATACTTTCCCACAATCACAGTCACAGATAACAAAAATCGGGTAAATGGTTATTGATGTCATTAATTAATAGCCTGCTTACTGTGTTGTCTTCCATAATATTTGTAAATATATATAATATAAACTCCTAAGTATGTGTTTGTGTGAGTGTGTATGAGGGGGTGCTTTTCACGGCAGGGGTGCTGAATACGGCACAACACCACAATAACAGCAGCCATCGGTGCGTAATGCTGGGCAGATTAGCACCTTCCTTTGGAACGTATTAAATACAGACGCAATCACAATCCCCGCAATAACTTTCAGGCTTGGTAAATCTCATTGCGTGTGGTAAATGAACCTATTTGCATTTTCCCCTCCCAGTATTTAGCGCTTTCTGGCGGGTACGCCCCATATTGATTATTCATCAGGGCAAAAGTACTAAATGAACAGCGTGTGCTATTTTGCTCATTTGAGAGGCACAGTCCTCTTTGCACGCTGTTAGTAGATCAGCTCGCACATTGGTTTGCGGGTGATGTCAAGTTTGCACACGTTTTTACGCACGCAAACCTTTAGTAAATCAGGCCCCAAGTTTCTTCTGGATGACACAACTTCTCCTGTCTCTAATGGCGCTTTTCCACCAGCACCTACTCGGCTCTACTCATCTCAACTCGGCCTGGTTTCTTTTCCACTACAATTCAGCACCTGGAGCAGAAGTAGGAGGTTGTAGAAGCTGCTGTGACGTATTTGATTGTGTATCTAAACGGAGACAACAACACTAAAGATGTAGAACCTGGAGGAGATGATAGATGTGCTGCTGGGTCTGTGGCTTGTGTTTGATACCAAGTTAAAAAATGAGAGTGAGAGAAACTTCAAGCAGCAACACCTTTTTTGATAGTTTGTCTCGTCGCTGCTGAAAAGTCAGCTGCAGCCGTGAGCAGCTATGAAGAGACAGATCTCCTGGTAGATCTGGTCGTTCCTTATCTCCGTCTAGATCTCTTTTTAATTCTCTCCTCAGCACCAGGTTTATGAACATCTGACCCTCAGAGTTGGATCATGAAACAGACTTCTGCTGCCGTTGCTGTTGAATAAAATGAACAAGAATCCGTCAGAGTCTCTTTCTCTGATTTCCTCCTCCTGACTCAGACGTCTGACTCCAACCCCCCGACCAATCGGTGGCCTGTAGTGTGATGATGTCAGATACAGCCGACTCAGCAGCATAGAACCTCGGCAGAATAGTTACAGAAAAGTATCTACTCGGCACGTTAGACCCCTGGTGGAAAAGCGCAAAAGCGAGGCGAGTCGAGTCGGGCTGAGTAGGTACTAGTGGAAAAGCACCATAAGGGAGAGTATCCACAGTTCCATAGGTGAGAAAATGATGTCAACTAGTTCATATGTAACATATAAATGTAAGTTTGGACATGTGGACCTCTGTGGTGCCATTCACATGTTCCTGAACAGTGCACCCCCCCTGGACCATACCCGTTCAGTTACAACAAACCGGGACCGCAGGCCAGCAAACATGCACAAAAAGCGTCTCTGTAAAGCGTCTAGAGACAACTCTGTTGTATTAGACGCTATATAAATAAAATTGAATTGAATTGAATTCAAAAGAGATAAAAGGGGGGCCAGCACAAGAAACTACAGGAACGATGGACAAAAACGATAGCTATGAGTTACTTATAATAAATAAAAATGGAAATGGAGAAGAGAGGAAGGGAAGAGGAGATGAGAAGAAGGGTGAGAGGCACCGCCCAGTGGATCATGTCGGTCCCCCCTGCAGCATAAGCCTATAGCAGCATATCTAGCACCAAGCTGTATTTGAGACTAACTATTATAGTCTTGTTCTATACTAGCCACTATGTTGACTGGGGCTGAATCCACCCAATTCTTGATTGTACTGAAGGCGCGGCATGCCCACCTTAGCTCAGTCACCAAGAGTTAGCTACTTTAGCATGGCTTGCGTCGCTCATGCTTAATTATGATGTAATGATTACCTTTTGTTGATTCTATTCAAATCTGTTTCAACAGAAACCGCAGCAAGTTTTGTCAGTTAGAACGCAGAACAAACTGGTGTTGCTGCCATCAAGCACCCTGGATGAACTCAAGCCCTTCCATTGCTGAACCTCAGCAATGGTCCAGAGGAAGTGGAGACAGCTGATGCTTTGTTAATACAAGCTGCTCTGCTAAACTTGGTGCTTGGACTCTCCCAGACCAACTCAACACTGGCCATGACAGTCCAAACAGTTAACAGCATTACACAATGTTAGATATGAAGGACTATATCCTGTTACCCTGCGTTCACACTGAAAGTGTCACGGGCGTCATAGGCGTCTGGCTGCCATTCATTGTCTATGAAAACGCGCGTCGAGAAGCGGCGGGAGCGGCCGGAGCAGCCGGAGCAGCCGGAGCAGCCGGAGCAGCGCGTCAATTTGAAGTTGAAAAATCTGAACTTCAAGCAAGTGAGCAGCAGCCACGCCGAGGCAGCGTCCAATCACAGACCGGGATTCCCGAAGCGAGAAGCCTCAATGCAGATTGTACTTTCATGTACACACAAACGTACACTCATTCATATGCGTACAGGAGCAGAGCTGTCACTAACAAACTTATTTTATCAGGAATTAATATATTTCATCCAGCAAACTGACATTTTTGCTGATTTGACTGCCGTTTTTACCTGAACTGCTCATGTGAAACACTAACTGATGGGTGAGGAACTGGATGGTCCCAACGATTTTATTTGCTACATTGATCCAACGCAAAATAATTAAAAACCGTGCTTATTAATCACAAAACACAGTTTAAACATCATGACCAGATCCGCTCCGACCCGGTGTGTCAGTGATCAGCGCAGACAGACTGCAGCTTCGCCTGAATTATGGCCGCGTACCCTACGCCGTCGGCTCTGCGTTGGTGTGACGCGGAACCATAAATCAGCCTAGGCAGATTTATGGTTCACCAGGAGCAAGGGCTCGTTGGCGGTTGATGTTGATCCGCAGACCAAACTTGTTAAGGAGCATCAAACTCACTCTTATCTACGCGGAAATAACGCTAAAATATAAAGAAGGCGTCCCAAAGTGTGATTTATGGTGAAATAGGAGAAATAGGAAACTGAAGATGTGTACGCTATATGTGTAGGCTGTTCCCACTTTTCCCTCCAGTTCTGCAGCGCAGCTTTAGCCCCGCCCACTGCAGGCCCCGCCCACTGCAGCTTTAGCCCCGCCCACTGCAGCTTTAGCCCCGCCCACTGCAGGCGTCGACAGTACATGAAGCTTTCAGTGTGAACGCTCCAAACAGCGAGATGCTGGCGTCGGGAGATTTTTTACGCTTTCAGTGTGAACGCAGGGTAAGATCTCATTTGCCATTTGCTGTGCCAGCTGTCAATCAAAAGACCACACCCCTGATTATTCATTAATTGAAGCTTTTTTACATGATGAAGTCAATATACATTCCAGTCGCCACGAAGGTGAACTATGGAGACCGAGACCGAAGTTTGGAGAAATGTTTTAGATTAGAAACCTGCAGGTTTTTCCACTGATTTCTTTCTCCTGGTGAGCTCAGTTATTTTATGTGCTAGTTATCAAGCTGGTACACTTACGGGTTTGTTAAACCTTTGCAACACAGATCAACTCTATTTACTCCACAAATATCATCAAAAGCTACTTGACTTGAATACCACATGTTCTACTTCATTCCCATGGAAAGTTTCCAGCTTTGGAAATATTTGGAATTTTGCCACTGAAATGTAAACACATGTATCATACAAATTATGTTCTGTTACTTAATCCAGTGTCTTCCAACCTGGGGTCCGGGGCCCCCTGGGGGGGCGCCAGAGATCTCTGGAGGGGGAGCGCAAAACTTTGTCTGCTTTGAAATTATGCAGTTGTAAAAATTATATTTGCAAATGAGTCATTCATAAGACATTGTTAGGAATAATTTATGAATGTCTTTGAATATTTTTTGTGTTTTTTATACACTGGTGACAAACACAGGAAATTATTTCATTACTTATCATTATATCATTACTCAACATTTAATCTACTCCGACAGGTTGTTAAAGGATAAATGTTAAAAGATTTTTCTCTCATATTAAAAGAAACTTTTCAGAAATATTTTTATGTCCTTTTACTGTATGTCCTTTTGTGCGTATTTTATACATTGGTGACACAAAATGAATGTGATAAAAACAAAGTCATATGTATACAGGGTAAACCAAAGAGAAATGTATCAAAAAAACATAATTAATGTTCATTTTTTCAATTAAAGACTATTTTGGTGCTAGTACGTACAGGTCGGGGGGCCCGGCTGGTCTTAGACACAAGTAGAGGGGAACAAGGAAAAAAGGTTGGGAACCACTGCCTTAATCTATCTACGATCATTCTCTTTGTGCTTTGAATACAAAGGAGTGCTGCACCAGGACTAATACCAGAACCCATTGTTTGAGCAAAAAGGTCAGACGTTAGAGCAGACGAGATCGCTGGACTCGAAATTGGTCCTGGACTTGGTCTTGGCCGGCCGGTCCTGCCTGGGCCCTTCGGACTTGAGGTGGCGCTCCTTGTTGTGGATCACCTGGATGTACTGGTCGGTGCTGCTGTTCTGCTGGTCGCTGCTGGAGGCCACGGACGCAGAGTCCGACTCCGTCAGAGGTTTCTCCAGCTTGGGTCTGGACTTGCGCTTCACGTAGGACTCGGCTTGTCTGGTTCTGGACTGGGACAAACCTGGTCTGCCCGGGGAATGGACGCAATGGCGCGTTCGCACAACCAGAGGCTCGGCAGCTCTCACGGCATCCTGCGACGGACAAGGTGCATCCGGATCTCTCCAGTCGACCCCTCTCTTCCCCTTGTCCTCTTCATCTTCACGTCTTCCGTGGACGGTGGGATCAACGTGGTCTCCGATGTAGAAGTGCGTTTGCTGCTGGAGGTCGGAGAGCGAGCGGGGCCGATGGCTTTTCCCCACCGACGTCCTCCTGCTCTCCGTTCTCGGTCCGTCGTCGTCGGCGGTGGGGAGGAGGTGCTGGGATGTGTGGGAGCGATGGGGATGCGGGTGGAGGTGGGCGGCGCGGGGGGCGTAGCGCCTCACGTTGCGCGGGTACAGCTCCAGGATCTCCGCAGGCTCCTCCATCACGTAGTGGCGCGGGATGCGCGTGGTGGAGCGCAGCAGCTTCCTGCGGGGTTCGCGCTCGTTGACGATCACGTAGCGCGTGGCCTGGCCGCGCCGCCCGCCGTAGCTCTGAGCAGCAATGATCCCGGCGGACTCCACGGGATGGAGAGAGCGGACGGTCTTCCTGTACAAGGGGTCAGAGTGGATGCTGTCAGAATAGTACACCGTCTGGCGGGAGGGCTTGGACCTGCAGGCACCGCCGCAGCCACCGGGAAACGGTCGAGGCCTGTCGTGAGAAGAAACAACGATATCGATCAGTTTCTGTAAGTAAGTACTGTATTTTCCGCACTAGAAGGCGCACCTAAAAGCCTTTAATTTTCTCAAAAACCGGCACTGCGCCTTATAATGCAGTGCACCTTATATATGATCATTACGGTAATTTCTGTTACTGTAGCCAGGGGGATTGTGGGTAATGTAGTTGGTGTCGCCGAAGTAACGGCGCTAAAAACGTCAGGAAACGTTACAGACGTTCAAGACAACAGCAGCGACGCTGACTCGCATAATGGAGACTTTGACGAGACGGAGCAAAGCTGGTTTTTATTTTGTTAATAAAGTTTTCTTCTTTTTTCTTCTTTTTTTCCTCGACATTTCGACTTTTTTCTCAAGATCGTACTTCAACATTAATTTTGACATTTCAACTTTTTTCTCGACATTTCAAATTTTTTCTCAACATTTCGACTTTTTTCTCGAAATTTAGACTTTTCTCGACATTTCGACTTTTTTCTCAACATTTCGACTTTTTTCTCAACATTTCGACTTTCGCCATTTGCTTTCATTCTAAGGCATATAGGCTAAAAGACTTTTCATTTTTTGCGGCTCCAGACATATTTGTTTTTTGTGTTTTTGGTCCAATATGGCTCTTTCAACATTTTGGGTTGCCGACCCCTGAGCTAGACCACAACCAGCAAAAGCCTGTCCTTCTCCTGAGACCCCTCTGGACCAACCCAGACGAGTCACAGTCGTCTGCTAATACAGCCAACAGCTCAACCAAATGTATTAACGGTACAGGGATTATGCTTAGCTTGTGTATATTAAATCATGCTTCAATGGTTTAAAGATTGCTTAAATGATCCTGATTCGTGGCCCTGGTTACCAGGGGCCTAGTTAGCTGCAGGTTAAACATGCAAACAAAGCAGTGTGCAGCAAATTAGACTCATGCAAAAACACAACTCACATGTTCAGTTTCCAAGAACAGAAGGATATAAACTCAGACAGCATTGAGAGAAACCACATTAATGACATTCACCTCAAGAGTAGATGGTACAAACTGATCTTTTTCTACAAGTCAGACAGAAAAGTGTCATAATGTCTCTAGATCTAGAGCTAGATCTAACGATACACATGGAATCGGATCCCCTGCAGCTCCCCAGATATGAGCCAATACCTGTATTTACTCATTTTACATTCACCAGTTGGTTTCAAATGGGCAATCCCTTCTCAAGCCGTTATAAAGCAGTCTATGAAGTTTCCAGAATGTCAGCCATTCAGATTTGTAAATGTGAATAAGAGGTCTTCTTCATCCACCAGACCAGGAGCCTCTTGTTCAAAAGCTGCTTGATTTCATCTTAAACTCTTGCGTAGAAATCTTGCCAATGAACAAAAACAAACAAACTCAGTGTTGACAGCACCACCAACATTTTAACTGCCCAATCGCTCAGTCTACAACTGCTCTTGTGCTGGAATGAGTATGGTTCTAGCTGCGCTTGCATGAAGTCTGGGGGTTGGTGAGGGGGGTCAACAACCACCTTTTTCAGTGGATAGCTGCTGACATCTAATAGGGTTGAATAAACACATTAATGAACTGTAAAGTGGCTTGATAGTCTCCATTTTAAACAAAGTTACCAAGGAGCCATCCATCTTGCACCCTACCAGCTTGGAGCTTCATACCCACCAGACCGGTCTGCTAACTCCCTTCAGAAGGACCTGGTTGCCAGGAAACCATGTGTGGTCACCACTTGTAGACGAATAGGTAGTGTGTGGCTCCTCCCCATAAATCTCTCTAAAGTTGGACCCTACTCAGCACAGAGTTCCAAGAGGAAGGCTCTCCGTAACCTAAATCAGCCGATCTTCATCCTGGACCAGCAGATCATTGTGGTCCCTCAAGACTCACTTCCTCCTGATCCTGCCATCAGCAGTGTCCTCTAACAGAGCCAAGGCTGACATTGGGTTTTGCGGGTACATCGTTTTGCGCCTACCTTTATATATTCAGACCATGAGGTTCATTGTGAAATAGTTACAATTCAACTCATGTGTACCTTATTTGGTGATCTGGGAACTGCTACTCTTCATGTATTGTGGTATACATATTATTGATGTCACATTTCTTCATGTTTTGGATTTCACTGTATCATTCCTGAGTGTTGCCAACAGACAAAACCTTAGAAACATACTCGTACCAACCTGGAAATCCCTAGACTGCAGGTTTTCATTTTCATTTCACTTTTGGAACATCGGACCGTGAGTGTGGAAAATGGCATATGCACATTTTTGTCCACAGGAACATTTGTACATACATGTAAGGCCCCTGGTCCTGGTGTTCCACATGTTCTGGACTTTGACCAACAGTTTTCCCTCATTTCCTCTCTGCTTCCATTAGCCTCTTTTAAAGGAGCATGAGGCAGGATTGAGGCAGGATTTATGAAAATATCGTATCGTATATGTTTTAAGTTTTCTAGTAATAATGTCAGATGAAGCGTTCCAAACCAAAAAGAATGAGCCCTCTAGCGTATCTCTCCGTTGCCTTGAACAGGCTGTGTGCTGCAAAATGTGCTGCAATTGTGACCGGAATTTCCCGTGCTGTCCTGCGGATGTGACGTCACATGACGCTGCATGCACGTTCTCCCCGTTCTCCTGTGCCGGCTTCACTGTTGGCTGCAGTACCCCCGACGGCTGTCGTGGTGAAGGGTGGCGCTAATGAGTCTCATTTCTTAAAAGGAGCCTCATGCTCCTTTAACAGACAACCTTTCCATGCAGATGATACTCAATTATACGAATCCATGAAGACAGATGAGACCTGAACCAACTGAACTACAGACATGTTTGTCTGACTGACATGAACCCATGTTCTACAGAAACAGACTGTGAACTGATTCAGTAACTCTGGTGGTGGTAGTTTAACATTTAATACTACTGTGAGGAATCTTGGAATTTGATTTGACCTCTTTGACAATGGACAATTTTGACTCTTTATTACTTCTAGATTTGACTGCAACACTTCTTGGCTAGTAGGATGTCCTAAAATGAGTTTGAACAGCCTCCAGCTGACCTGAAATGCTGCATTTAACTGTTTCTGGGTGATGTTACTTGTCTCTCAGACTACAGGTCTGCAGGCGACTCCGTCCCAGCATGCAATCTAGGTTGACTTGCCGCAGCACGGCTGCGGTGTTCACTTAGGAGGCCTGTGAGACCCTCCCGCACCCCTGCGACATCACAGATTACCGACATCACCTGCAGTTAAGTTAAGGGGACGCATTAGGCCTCATGCAAGGGCAGAATGGGAACAGTATTCTTTTGACGAACTTGGGGAGACGGGAGCCAACTTTCAGTCCGATTACTTTTTTGCCGACGGTCAGACATCGGGTTGGTGTGTCCCCACCCTAACATTTGAGATCAAGGTGGAAGGAGTTCAAAGATTTTGTTTTGCATGGTTGAAACCCTCTCTAACGTGGAAGAAACTCCATGTTTGGGTTTAAACTTGGGTTCTACCTTGTTGGGCCACTGTCCTACGTGAACATGGGAGGCCTCAGTTCCAACTTTGAGGCCGTCAGCTTGAGTTATGGTTCTGCGTCAAAACGACGCCGTGCCTACGCCTACTATGCCTACTGCGTGTGGTACGCGTCGACGCGTACCACACGCCGTCACTGACACCGTCACTGACGTGCACCTCCCGAAAATTGTAACTACGCGTCGAGGCGACGCAGACCAAACACAGACCGAGAGGGCTGTGATTGGTTCGCTTGGAAGCAACGCATTTCCGGTTTCCGGTTTGAAGCAGTAGTGAACTTTCAGCGCTCTTTTCTTCGTGTATGTGTGATTTTTTTGTATTTGTTTTTTTTGCACAATAGTTGTCCTTATCTCTTTGATTCACTGTGACCGGAAAAAGTCGGATAAACCATTCAGGAAAAGATCGCGAATTATCGGTCACGGGGGGTACTGCACCGCGGAGAAATGGAGTGACGGAGAAGTCTGAAGGTTCACGACGGCGTCACGGTGACGGCGTCACGGTGACGGCGTCACGGTGACGGCGTCACGGTGACGGCGTCACGGTGACGGCGTGTGCTCTGCGTTGGTTTGACGCAGAACCATAATTCAGGCTGCAGAGCAGCCTGGATTTTAAGACCACATTGTATTAACGTGGACGGCATGGTCTTAAAACAAAGGAAATTAAGGAATGACTCAAAAGCTCAGCAGGTTCAGCAGGCCCCTTCAGGGCAATAAAAGAGGGTAGTATGAAAGTGACGCGTAGACAGTGCATTGGTCAGTGACCCCGATTTACAGCACACCCCCCTGCTGATGCGAAGAACGCTCTGCCGGTGGTTAAATAACAGTGGCTTCCCGAACCTCATTCTCTTTTTCTTCCAAGCTTCCAAGCTCTTCCATGGAGCTCTCTGTGAGCTACAAATGCTACGGAGACAAGGAGAGCGGGGAAAAGAGCCGCTATTCACCAGGACCACCTGCTGAGCGTAACCATCCAGCTGTTCACCAAGGAACGTTGGTCTGCAACAGAGGGAAACTCTCTGACTTTCTTCACCGCAAGGGAAACGTCCACGGTCCTTACGTTTTGTAAGGCCTGGCCCTGCCCCTTCTCAACCTTTCCCTGACCCTGCACCTAACCTGGGACTTGCTGATTGGGCCGGAGCTTCGGGAGCTGCGTGCTGGCCTGCGGTCCCTACCCCTGGTCATCCCATTGCTGCTTCCACCTGCCTGCGGTCCCCACCCCCGGTCATCCCGTTGCTGCTTCGACCTGCCTGAGCCCCCCCCCTGGTCATCCCGCTACTGCTTCCACCTGCCTGCTGTCCCCACCCCCGGTCATCCCGTTGCTGCTTCCACTTGCCTGCGGTCCCCACCCCCGGTCATCCCGCTGCTGCTTCCACCTGCCTGCTGTCCCCACCCCCGGTCATCCCGCTGCTGCTTCCATCTGCCTGCAGTCCCCACCCCCAGTCATCCCGCTGCTGCTTCCATCTGCCTACGGTGATCATCTGTCTCTGAGAGACACAGTGACTACGTTTACATGCAGTCAATAACCCTTTTGTAACTGGAATATTTGGTCATGTATAGCCTAACGGGATATCCCCATCAAAAGGAACATGAATTTGTTTTCTGCGCATGTTCTTTTTGCAAGGAATCTTGGTCTTTTGAGTCCAGGAAGACGTACAGAAATTCTCCCACCAGTCGGCGTGGGTGAACTCCATCATTACTCCCCGTTCCCACCGGTCCTGACTGCACCT
This sequence comes from Cololabis saira, assembly GCF_033807715.1. Lineage (NCBI taxonomy): Eukaryota > Metazoa > Chordata > Actinopteri > Beloniformes > Belonidae > Cololabis > Cololabis saira. Next base: position 2,639,104 of record NC_084588.1, on the reverse strand, counting down.
TCATCCAAAGTGTCCAGGGTTTTCTGGTGGAAACGGGTGGCATGGATATGGACGGCTCAACTCCGGCTCCATTTGCCATTTCTTCACGTTCTCGCCTTCCGTTAATGAAGAAGACGACGAGGAATAGTGTTAAGTTCTGGTGGGTCAGAACCAGCACCAAAGCACAAAAGAAGGCAGGTGTTGTTTTGGATTTGGATACAGGAAGAAGAAGCAGAAATGAGGGGAATTGCGTCATCACGTTCTCCACGCGTCGCTGGTTTGATCCAGATATCCCAAATGATTAATCACCATGTAAACAGGGATAACCCTGTTTGCTCACGCATGGAAACAGATTATTGCCAATGTTTCAGTAACCGGAATATTGACCGTAACCTGAATTTTGACTGCATGTAAACGTAGTTAGTGAGAGAGAGAGAGAGGACAAGGGAGCTGCTCACAGCTGAACCACCGGCAGAGCGTAAAATCAACAACCTGTGGACCGGGACCAGAATTAGAGTTAGTTTAAAGTGATTAGCATTGAGTGTGTTTGCTGTGGTTTTGTTTGCTTATTACTGGCTCATGACTGGGAAACAGCAGAAGGAACCGATGGTGAGAGATCACGCCAGTTTTTCTCCCCTCCTTACTAATCCAAGTTAGTACCCGGCCATCAGGCCTTCAATACTTTCAGTTAAGAAACCTTCCACCACAGTTTTGAAAAGCATGCGTCCGACCTCACACACACACACACACACACACACACACACACACACACACACACACACACACACACACACACACACACACACACACACACACACACACACACACACACACACACACACACACACACAGGATCTGAGGTTTGTGTTTAATGTTTAGAGCAGCTGTTGTTTGTGTGTACTTTAGGTTTTACATACATTCTGATTCATTTGAATGAGAAAAGTTGTTTTTGTTTAATCGTCTTCTTTATTAATTATTAATAACTATCCTAAGACAATTATTAGTAACTCTCTAATAACTGAACCAGCGCTCCCTTTGTGCCACAACAACCTCTTAAATTGGCCCTGAAACTTTCCTTTTGTCAAAACTTATGATCAGACGTGTGTTGGGAGACTGAACCAGCCCTTTAGGTGTGCTGCTGTAGACCTGAGAGACCTAGATATCCATGTTGCCTAAACCCAGTATTCCAGTTGTAAAAAACAATCAGGGGGGATGGTGTATTTGATCATATGGGGACAGATAATTTGTGCTGATTACAAATAATATAATATATTACAAATAATAGCAGTGACCAAAACACCTGCAGAAATACTGCAGGAATGACATAGCAGCAGTTAAATGCAGCCTTCTGTAAGCTTTAAATATCCACTGGGCTTACATCAAATACATCAAAACACAACAATAAAAAACACTTTTCTGAACTTATCAATATGACTCTGTCCTTCACAGGATAAGTAACATGGATCACTGCAAAAACTCACAATCTTAACAAGAATATTTGTCTAATTTCTAGTTAAAATGTCTCATTTTAGTAAAAAAAATCTCATTACACTTAAAACAAGACTCATCACTGGAAAAAAACAACAATTTCCACCTGTTTCAAGTAGATTTTCACTTGAAATAAGTAGAAAAATCTGCCAGTGGAAGAAGATTTTTTTGCTTGTAATAAGAAGATAAATCTTGTCCCACTGGCAGATTTTCCTACTTATTTAAAGTGATAATTTACTTAAAACAGGTGAAAATGGTCAAATAAGTTATTTTTCTGGTGATGACTCTAAATGTTGAAATAGCAGTAAAACCACATTCATTGATGAAATGACATAAGGGATGGAAAGGAGGGATGACAGTTTTACAGGGGGGATGATTTGGACCGTTTTTATTTCAGGGGGGATGATTTGGACCGTTTTTATTTCAGGGGGGGATGATTTGGACCGTTTTTATTTCAGGGGGGGATGATTTGGACCGTTTTTATTTCAGGGGGGATGATTTGGACCGTTTTTATTTCAGGGGGGGATGATTTGGACCGTTTTTATTTCAGGGGGGGATGCCATCCCCCATCATCATCCTCAACTCCAGTACTGCCTAACCCCCATTCTTTCTCAGTCCAATAGGAAGGTCCTAGTTGATGCAGTTCACTGTATCTATCATATTCTACTGCCTGAAACTCTGGAAGCATCACAGACCTGTTAGTTGCATGTTCCGACCCGCGTTTGGGCAGTATTGTGACCGCTGGACTCCTGACGGAGCCAGTTCCTGCATTCAGGTCGGCCCTGGACGCCGACTGGGTGATGGTTCGGATGCTGTTGCCATGGTGAACAGGGGACTGGAAGTTGGTGACGCTGCCGTTGCGTCTGGGGGACGGGGTGTGGACGGACACCTCCTGGCTGGTGGCGTCACTCTGCGGCCGGTCCGGCGGCTCTTCTGCTGCAGCCTCCGGAGCCTGGAGTCTGGCTACGGGAGGTTTGGAAACAGAGTTATGTTCCAGCACTCATAACGACTGACCACACTCAGCAGAGCAGACAACACCACAAGTACCTGCAGCCAGCTGGAAGACCTTCTTCTTGTCCTCAGTACGCTCCTGGAAACATGAAAGAAAAGTTCCACTTTTAAATGAACATATCCTTCTGGTTAGTGGATTTGTCTTCTGGGTGTTTTCACGCAGAACAGCAGCAAGAGAAAGTACGTGGCTAGGTTTACATGCAGTCAAAAGTCAGGTTATTGCTAATATTCCGGTTACTGAAACATTTGCGTCATGACGCAATTCCCGTCATTTCTGCTTCTTCTTCTTCCTGTATCCAAATCCAAAACAAATGCTGCTTCACACAACTTTTCGCTCACCTTCTTTTAAATCTGGCTATCCCGGTACTTTCTACCGTCTACAAATGCAGAAATGTTCATGTCCTTCATTACATTTATGAAGTGATTAGTCTCCTCCTGGTCTTGTTTCTCCGTGTTTAGAAGAACTTCCTGGACTCAAAAGACCAGGATTCCTTGTGAACAGAGCATGTGCAGAAAACAGATTCCTGTTCCGTTTGATGGGGATATTCCGTTTGGTGTTTACATGACCCAATATTCAGGTTTTAAAAGGAGTAACCCAGGGCTCATATTCGGGTTTTTAAAACCAGAATATGAGCATTCGGGTTATTCAAAGGGGTTATTGGTGTTTACATGGCCGTGTAAATTCGGGTTATTGCCAATATTCAGGTTTTAATAGGGTTATTGATGCATGGAAACGCAGTCACTGACTTCAAAAAGATCTTTGGGTATCACTGGATCAGTGCTGCTCAACAATCAGGAGGATTTCCAGGACATTCCTCTTTCTAGAACTGCTTACTTCCCTGTTTAGACTCATTGTCATGCTGCATCACCAGAAAAGTCTTAGGTACCAGTACCCTTATTTTAAAGCCAAAATTTGTATTGTAACAACTCTATTTTCTACCTCCCATTGTGGTTCAGCCACAGAATGAAGTGTTAAGGCATTCCACTTCTACACTATCCACACAGCTGAGCGAGCCAGAAAGGAATAAAGGCTCCACAGCGGCAGAACCGACTGGCTGCGTAGACGAGAGACGCCAGCACTGATCATGATGCTGCCTCCACCAGACTCAACTTGTACTTTTAGTCATCCTGGCTAAACTTGGTCCATTTCTAGACAGTGTGTCTAATTGTGGACTGACGAAAGTCTAAACACACTGAGATAACTTCATATACCTCTCAAGCCTTCTGAAGATCATCTGATATTCAATGTTTGTCTTCAATGATCCACTTTCAGTGACAACTGGTTCTTAGTATGTGGGTTCACTTGGAGCCAATCCCAATACACCCCCTACTTTCTACCACCAGCCCTAAAAATAGGTAGGGCCCTTGTAATGTTCCCTAGGGATTGGGACACCACTTGCTATGTCACTGCATGGTTTACGTTCGGGTACGTAAGCGACTGCGTAGTTACGTTTGCACAAACGTCACACCATATCAGGAAGCCCAGAGATAAAAGCTGTTTTAATTTCAGCTGTAGCGCTGTTAATATGCCACTTTATTAAGTTTTAATATTTTTTCAGGCGTAAAAGTAACCGTTAAGATCCGCGACCTGGGCTCAGTTTATCCAAATAACGCCTGGTAAGAAATTTGCGCCGAAGTTTTCGGGATGAAACCAGCCTGCCGGCTCGGGAGCTGATTTATGGTTCCGCGTTAAATCGACGCAGAACTTACGCCGTAGGGTGCGTGCGTCGCCGTGTAACCTACGCTTTGGTGTAATGCGGAACCATAAATCAGCCTTTATTCTGGCGAGATCTGAAAAGACTTCGCGACAACGAGTGATTATGTACATTCACTGAGTGAATATTATGAAAGTAAAATACTGTATATATTTCTCGCTAGAAATGTAATCAAAACGCACTTTTATGCAGAAACTAACTCAAAATATTGATTTTATTCACATAAAAATAAGAAATGTCCGCCATGTTTTTTTTTTTTAATCAGTCCGCAAATGGGAAATTTCTCTAGCCCTCGGTCAGCTAGTGAGCATCTGAAAACCCTCGCTCTGTAGGGCTAGATTGATGCTCCCTAATACTTGTTTAAGCCACTACCACTAGATGAAAAGAGGAATTGGGACACCACTACCCTCACAGGAACGTGCAGAATTTAGGGGTAGGGCTGAAAAGTAGGACTAGGGGGGGGTTTGGGACTGGGCCTAACTTTTTCTTCCAGAAATGTGAGTGCTTGGATTGAAACTGACCGTCTGCAGCTGCATCCTCAGCTGGTTGTTGGTGAATTTGAGCGACCTGGCAATGGCCTGCAGGTAGTAGATGAGCATGCTGAAACACATGAAGACAGTTCAGTGAAGTGAACACATCCGACATGACAACGTGTGTGTGTGTGTGTGTGTGTGTGTGTGTGTGTGTGTGTGTGTGTGTGTGTGTGTGTGTGTGTGTGTGTGTGTGTGTGTGTGTGTGTGTGTGCGTAGCCTCACAACAGCAGCAGCAGCGCTGGCAGCACCACCACTGGACTGGTGATGTAACTCATCACCATGCTGAACCACAGCGGGAAGTCACTTTCTACGGTCTCGGAGATTATGTCGTAGATCTTCTCCTGTCCACTAAAAAAAAAGCGTGTTAGATGTTCTGTTAACTTTGATTTATGCTTCTCTGTCGAATCGATGGCATCGTGAAGCTGGACATTGTGAAAGCTCTCCACAGAGTTCTGTGTCATTAGATGTGCACCTCCCAAATGTTCTGACAATGAATCGACTCTCAGACCTCAAGAGCTGTGATTGGTCTGCTGTATTTTACATTGTGTCTGGCACTTTGTCCTTTCTACAAGAGTGGTTCTAGGATCATACAGACCAACTCCTTACACAACCTCTCTTTCATTTACAATGCAGCATTTGGATTAAAAGCATCCGTTGTTCCTAATCAGCCGGCTTCATCTCCATCAACTCCCTACGGTGGCCGACAAGGGCCAAACGCACTGCAACGGCCTAATGCGTCTCAGTTAAGGAAAACGGCTTCAAGTACAGAAACGATTCAAGTTCACAAACTCAAAACGAGGTACAAAAAGAGGAACGTGGTGCAAATGAAAAAACGTGCTGCAAAAAACAAAGATAAATGCAGCATCATCAAACGCTGCAAATAGAGAAACGATGCAAAGCACAAAACGATATAAAACAAGAAACCATCTTGAAAAGAAAAACGCTTCATAACCGGTCACTACAACCGGAAGTGCTCCAAACCTGCAGGGGGCGCTCTGACTGAACCACAGTGTTTACATCCATGGTTTAAACATACAGCGGGAACGGTAATGTGATTTTTATCTGACTATCTGAATTATAAGCTGATATTTAAACTCTCTGCTTCAGCCAAAGTTTTTGAAGAGCTTATAGGTGACCTGTTTAAAGATTTTCTAACAAAAAATATCATTTTAAATTAATTGCAGTCTGGTTTCAGAAAAAAAGCACAGTAGTGTCATTGCCACTATGAAGAACTTGAATGATCTCATAAGTGCTATTGATTCTAAAGAACAGTGTTCTGTATTGTTTTGAGATTTGCCACAAGCTTTTGACACAGTTGACCACTTGGTCTTGCGCCAGAGGCTGCAGGATATTGGAATGTCTTCAAAAGCTGTCATGTGGTTTGGAAATGACTTGAGCGGCAGAACACAAAGTGTCCAGGTTGATGGTGTATCCTCCAAACTTTTGTTGACTCAAAATAGTGTCCCCCAGGGGTCCAACTTCGGTCCCATTTTATTTACCATTTAAATAAATGTCTTGTGTCAGAATGTAACTGATGCCAAATTTCACTTTTATGCAGATGAGACTATTTTGTACTGTTCAGCAGTCAATAATTTGATCTGCCACTGATGGAGAAGCGTAAACTAGGCTTTAGTTAACTCTATCTATCCGTTTGTGGCGTGGGTCAGAGGTGAGCCGAGCTTGTGTGCTCACCTGAAGGGTCCACAGTGCTGGGAGGGTTTGTATCTGACGATGGCGAAGATGGTGGGCAGCATGCACAGGAAGAGCATGAAGAGCAGCATTGCCAGATAAAAGTTGTTGGACCTGCAACAGAAGAACAGAAGTGGCATAGAGGAGTCGCTGAGATCTGTGTTCGCCTCCTGTTTCCACATCTGTGCAGTTTCAGCAGTGTTTAACTTAGGCCCAATCACTTTCACTACCCCTAAAAAAGAAGGGACAGATTTTACACTTGAAATCTTCCCAGGCCTGTCCCAATTCTCCCTCTACTCCTACTTTCAGCACCACCCCTAAAATCAGGAAGCTGAGACCAAAAGCTGTTTTAATTTCAGCTGTAGCGCTGTTAATATGCCACTTTATTAAGTTTTAATATTTTTTCAGGTGTAAAAGTAACCGTTAAGATCCCCAACCTGGGCTCAGTTTATCCAAATAACGCCTGTTAAGAAATTTGACCCGATGTTTTGGGAGATGAGAAGAGCCGCCGGCTCGGGGCAGCAGCAGCTCACGACCGGGTCAACCTGCACCGTCGTCCCGGGGAGAAACCTGCAGCTCTGTGGACAATTACCGCTGGCTGAAATAAATCATTTAGGAAGATAAATGTTGGTTTAATAGATGAAATCTAACAGTTGTAGCTACGCCTGTTAAGAAATTTGCTCCGAAAATTTCAAGATTTCTGCCTGCCGGCTCCGGAGCTGATTTATGGTTCCGCGTTAAATCGACGCAGAGTCTACGGTGTAGGGTACGGCGTACGGCGCGTGTCGCCGCGTAACCTACGGCGTAGGCTCTGTGTTGGTGTAACGCGGAACCATAAATCAGCCTTTATTCTGGAGTGATCTTCGCGAACAACGGGCAAACGAGTGATTATGTACATTCACTGAGTGAATATTATGAAAGTAAAATATATATTTCTCGCTAGAAATGTAATCAAAACGCATTTTTATGCAGAAACTAACTCAAAATATTGATTTTATTCACTAAAAAATAAGAAATGTCCGACATGTTTTTTTTTTTTATTCAGTCTGCAAATGATGACGAAAGGCATTCTGGGAAATTTTTCTGTCCCTAGTTCAAACTAGTGAGGATCTGAAATCCCTCGATCCGTAGGGACAGATTCATATCCACTACACTAGTTTTCTTCACTCCCCCTAGGTGAAAAGAGGAATTGGGACACCACTACCCTCACGGGAACACGCAAAATTTAGGGGTAGGGCTGAAAAGTAGGGGTAGTGGTAGTATTGGGACAGGGCCTTATTCTGATATTCTGTGCTGGTGTTTAGTTGAGTTTGATTTTCCTTGTGCCCATGTGTCCTGAGTGTTTGCACCTGCGTCTCATCCGCCCCAGTCTATTGTCTTGTTCTTCCCTTCTTCCCTGCTGGTCCGTCTGTTAATCTTTCTGGACTGTTTGTCACCATATCTGTGATAGGTCCTGGTAGTGTTTTTTTCAGTCTCTGTTACTCTTATTTATACTCTTGCTGTCTCAATTGCTTGCAATTAGATCCTGTAACCGCAAATTGCAAGGCACGTTTATTTGTAGAGCACAATTCATACACAAGGTGCTTTACAGCTACATAAAATCACATGAGGCAAATAAAACCATTCTATAAAACATAGAAATAATAATTGGTTAATTCGTTCATTCATTTAATGAAAAAACAAAGAGTGCAGATAAAGACCTTTCAGTTGTCATATCAGCTAAATAGAACTGTTTTCAGCCTGGATTTGAACATTGTCAGAGTTGAGGCCTGTCTCACATCTTCTGGAAGACTGGTCCAGATTTTCAGAGCATAAAACTGAAACACAGCTTCACCTAGTTTAGTCATAGCCTATTTGCAAGACCTAATAGTGCCTTATGTTCCTGGCAGAGCTCTCCGTTCTCTGAGTGCAGGTTTACTCGTAGTTCCTAGAGTATCCAAATGTAGATTTGGAGGGCGGGCGTTCTGCTATCAGGCACCATTACTATGGAACCAACTTCCAATCTGGGTTAAGGAGGCTGACACCACCTCCACCTTTAAAACTAAACTTAAAACCTTTCTGTTTAGTAAAGCTTATAGTTAGTGTTTAGTAAACCTCTAGCTGGTGTTGGTAAATCTCAAGGTAGTGTAAACTTTAGTGTGTCAGAGTCGCTCCTGTAGTTTCTTGTGCTGGCCCCCCCTTCTCCTCCCTTTTCTCTCTTTTTTCCATGTTGCAGCATCCTTTGCCGGACACCGGAACCTGCAGCGTGGGAGTGAGGGGGGCAGGGTAACAGCCCGGGCCTTCAGCAGGAGGGTACCCCCTTATGATCCAGGTCCTGGTCCAGGTTTCTACCCCCTTATGATCCAGGTCCTGGTTCAGGTTTCTTCCCTCCTAAAGGGGAGTTTTTCTTGCCACTGTTTGGCTTAAGGTTTTTCTCCCACTATGGGAGTTTTTACCGGCCATTGTTTATGTAATAATTGCTCGGGGGTTTATGTTTATGTTCATGTTCTGGATTTCTGGAAAGCGTCTAGAGACAACATCTGTTGTATTAGACGCTATATAAATAAAATTTAATTGAAAAAATGTAATTGGTTTCAGCCTCACTTGTCCTGGTTTCAGATGGGTGTAAAAACAAGGGTGTAGGAGCCATACATTGATTATTCAGGTTTGTATTGGTTTGATCTGGTTGCCACGGTGATGTGGGACATAGGTTATATAGGTACCCAATCACCTGCACTGGGGTGGAGAGAGGCCAGTTAGGTAGCCGTCATTTTCGTTGACTGCTTTGTTCTGTTTGATTACTCTGATTACACGTTTGCAGGCAGTGTACACGTTTTAAAACCAATAAGCGATTGTAATCGGAATCGCAGTGGTTGAGTTTTGTTATTAAACACCATAAAACTTCTGTTGGACTCAGCGTGCCTCTCTGGCAGCAGCAGCGTGTCATGCAAATATACAGAACAACTAACTCTCAAGGCTCTTAAAAGGACAGGAAAGCCGCAATAAAGGGTCTAAAAACGAATGAAATTACCTTGATCTGGACACCTAAATTATCTTTAACAAAACACAACATACAAAACAGGAAATAATAATCAGCCTGGTGAAGACATCAATCCCTGACCTGCAAGTGTGGATGGCATAGCCAGTACTGGAGTTGAGGGGGGATGAGGGGGGAATAAAATGAAATAAAAACGGTCCAAATCATCCCCCCTGAAATAAAAACGGTCCAAATCATCCCCCCTGAAATAAAAACGGTCCAAATCATCCCCCCTGAAATAAAAACGGTCCAAATCATCCCCCCTGTAAAACTGCCATCCCCCCTTTCCATCCCTTATGTCATTTCATCAATGAATGTGGTTTTACTGCTATTTCAACATTTAGAGTCATCACCAGAAAAATTACTTATTTGACAATTTTCACCTGTTTCAAGTACATTTTCACTTGAAATAAGTAGGAAAATCTGCCAGTGGGACAAGATTTATCTTCTTATTACAAGCAAAAAATCTTGTTCCACCGGCAGATTTTTCTACTTATTTCAAGTGAAAATCTACTTGAAACAGGTGAAAATTGTTGTTTTTTCCAGTGATGAGTCTTGTTTTAAGTGTAATGAGATTTTTTTTACTAAAATGAGACATTTTAACTAGAAATAAGACAAATATTCTTGTTAAGATTGTGAGTTTTTGCAGTGATCCATGTTACTTATCCTGTGAAGGACAGAGTCATATTGATAAGTTCAGAAAAGTGTTTTTTATTGTTGTGTTTTGATGTATTTGATGTAAGCCCAGTGGATATTTAAAGCTTACAGAAGGCTGCATTTAACTGCTGCTATGTCATTCCTGCAGTATTTCTGCAGCTGTTTTGGTCACTGCTATTATTTGTAATATATTATATTATTTGTAATCAGCACAAATTATCTGTCCCCATATGATCAAATCCACCATCCCCCTGATTTTTTTTTACAACTCCAGTACTGAGCTATCTTTGTTCTTCAACAGATATGTCTTACCTGGATGCTCTGAAGACCTGCTGATGGGGCACGTTACAGGTGAGGACGGCCCAGCTCCTCAGGTACATCAGACCAATCAGCTTCAGCACATTAAAGGCAGGAAGACAAGGAGAGAAAAACGCTCCCATCCTGAGCCACACACACACACGCACGCACGCACGCACGCACGCACGCACGCACGCACGCACGCACGCACGCACGCACGCACGCACGCACGCACGCACGCACGCACACACACACACACACACACACAAACTCACATTAAGAACTTCATCATTTATGGCTGTGAGGTGACATTTGTGAGATGAGCTGAATGTAGATTGTGAAGAAGGACCACAGAGGACCTGGACCATCCTGGGGATCATCACACACAAGATTTTAGTTTGTAATGATTTAAAAAATGTTGTTCTTTTTAGCTTCCTCTTGTTATATCAGGGTTATCTGTATGTGTGTGAATGTGCGAGTGCATGTTTATTTTATGGCACATATTTCATTAATTTATCCTTTAATTCAAGATTTACATCAAATTAAATCATATTTCTTGAGTAATAACAAAATATTGACGTATAAGCCAACAGTAAATGCTATAGTCCTCTTACAAAAATGAGCCAAACGTATTATTACAGTAATAGGGTGGGATATTATGAACATACCATTGTTTATAATATCCCATGTTATGAAATTTTATGATTTGGTTTATTATAAAATAATGCAAATAATGTATAAAGTTAGATTAAAGTTACTCCCTGTCTGTGTACAACGGTTTTTCTCAATACATGAGTCAAAATATAATTTGCGTGATGTTTGTAAATTTGTTGTACAAAAAGCTACGAAAGAGACTAAAAGGAGAAGTATATCTGTTGTGGGAGTTGAATTATGGAATGATGCTTATATTTAATATATATTAAATATATAATATTTATTTGTTTTTGTTTGCTTCTGTTCTTTGATATTTATATATATATATATATATATATATATATATATATATATATATATATATATATATATATATATATATATATATATATATATATATGTCTTTACTATTATATATATAAAATGTCTTTACTATTATATATGTGAACCTTATTGGTCCTCCTTTTCTGGTTTTTCTGGTTTAGTTTTGCTATTGTTTGTTAGTTTGTATGTAGGACAGGCATTAATATAACCACTATGCTTCTGCCTGTGCCTTTTCACTCACTATTTTTCGATAATGTTTGTGTTCAATGTTTGTAGAGTGATGTGACTGAATAAAGAATTTCAATCAATCAATATAAATTGGGACAGGTCAGGACAACATATCAGCCAGTCAATGGCATCAATTCCCCTGGGAAGAGCCTGCAGACTCTCGTCACACGAGGCTCCACATCGTCCCCCAGGACCTGCTGCACCAGCTCAGGTCTGACTGGGGGGTCCAAGAACCTAATCCTGATATGTGATGATGACACTCATGGACTGTGTTTCCATGCATCAATAACCCTTTTAAAACCCGGATTTTGCCAATAACTCAAATTTGCACGGCCATGCACCAATAACCCCTTTGAATAACCAGAATTAGCTCATATTCCGGTTTTTAAAAACCCCAATATGAGCCCTGGGTTACTCCTTTTAAAACCTGAATATTGGGTCATGTAAACACCAAACGGAATATCCCCATCAAACGGAACAGGAATTTGTTTTCTGCACATGCTCTGTTCACAAGGAATCCTGGTCTTTTGAGTCCAGGAAGTTCTTCTAAACACGGAGAAACCAAGACCAGGAGGAGACTAATCACTTCATAAATGTAATGAAGGATATGAACATTTCTGCATTTGTAGACGGTAGAAAGTACCGGGATAGAAGATTTACAAGAAGGTGAGAGAAAAGTTGCGTGAAGCAGCATTTGTTTTGAATTTGGATACAGGAAGAAGAAGCAGAAATTACAGGAATTGCGTCATCATGTTCTCCGTGCGTCGCTGGTTTGATCCAGATATCCTGAATGATTAATTACCATGTAAAAGGAATATTCCCAATGTTTCAGTAACCGGAATATTAGCAATAACCAGGGCTGCACATAAGTGGGCCGCCAGAGCGCATGCGCCGTCAAAATCCACAGTGCGCTGTCAATCTTGTGCTGCGAAGCGCTTTTGCGTACCAACAGCTGGGGCTCATATTATTGGTTGTGGCCAGACCAGAATACTAATATTAAAAAATCTATTGGGAGAGCTTTTCCCCAGAACTGCCACTCAAAGTTGGTACTGGCCAATCACAGCGCGTCCTTACTCCCCCTCCATACTCGTTGCGGCGGTGGATGGGGAGGAAAAGAGGTAAGGATCAGCAACAAACCTCGACATGTCTCGTCAAAATGTCCAAGAAGCAAGCGCCATTAAGTAATTATTTTGGCGTTCCACCACCACCAACTACAAAGAGATGCCAAACTGAACCACTACCCGAACAGAAAACACGTGTTCGCCGAGAAGTGGCTGCATGATGTTACGCGGCGGCGCGCACCGTACGTTCGCTCTCCCACGTATCTTACCCCGTAAGCTCTGCGTTGGTGCAACGCGGAACCATAAATCAGCCAGTGTCCGTCACTGCGTGCAGCAGCAGCGTGCCTGCACCAGCAAGACGTTGCTCTCTGATTATGGCTACAGTTTATGAAAACCCCAAATAAAAAATAAATTAATTTATGAAATCAATAAACAATTCCATCATCAAAATTATAACAAATAAAGGTTCAACATATCTTGCTTTGCATGTAATAAGACTAGGTAATATATTAGTTTCACCTTTTAAGTTGAATTATTGAAATAAATTAACTTTTACACCATATTCTAGTTGATTATTGAAATAAATTAACTTTTACACCACATTCTAGTTGAATTATTGAAATAAATTAACTTTTACACCATATTCTAGCTGAATTATTGAAATAAGTTAACTTTTACACCATATTCTAGTTGATTATTGAAATAAATGAACTTTTACACCACATTCTAGTTGAATTATTGAAATAGATTAACTTTTACACCATATTCTAGCTGAATTATTGAAATAAATTAACTTTTACACCACATTCTAGTTGAATTATTGAAATAAATTAACTTTTACACCATATTCTAGCTGAATTATTGAAATAAGTTAACTTTTACACCATATTCTTCACCTAAAGCAATATTCTACACCTTGGCTGATGTGGACATACATAGCATAGGAGGCTATTTCAGCTGCTATATGGTTGGCTGTCTGTACAGTCATGCAAGTTCAATGCTATTAAAGAACACGTTTTTTCATATAAAATAAACACATTTTTATGCAGTTTAGAAGTTTTGGGGCTTTTTTTTGGCTCCTGCACTGCTGAAATCAGGGCGTCCTTTATTTCTATTTCTGAAAGTTGGCAACCCTAGGTGCAAAATATGCCATGAGCATCCCAATCTGGCCGATAAAAACTGTAACTTTTATACTGACTCTACGGATTAACACACACCATAATTTGTTAATTCATCTTTATAAGTGAATAAATATCGTTTCGCCTATAACTTATTCCTGCATCCCTCTTTTATCGATCCGGCGAGACGGGTCACCGCGTTTTGGAGGCCCAAGTCACATATCCAGGGGCTCCTCTGAGCACCAGGCCAAAATAGTTATGTGCAGCCCTGGCAATAACCCCAATTTTGACTGCATGTAAACGTAGTCATGGTGTGGTTGTCCAGTCTGTGATCTGAGATGTGTGTGTCCCTCCACTGTCAATTTCCCCGAGGGAAACCTCCCAAAGGGATTAATAAAGTGGTCTGAATCTGAAAAAGTGGTCTGAATGGATCTGCCCCCCCCCAGACCATCAACCATCAACCCGGTCATGCTAAACCCTGTTACCATAGGACAATGTTCTCCACACATCCTCTGGGCACAACTGGAGTGTGATTGGTCGAATATGTGAGGTGGGTGTGGTTAATGTTTATGCGCAGACTTGTGCTTGTGCTTGTGCCACAACACTTTTTCCATCTCCTCTGACATCGCGAACAGTGACTGTCAGGGTTTGACATTTCCCCCAGTTTGTGTTTGCAGTTCAGTCCCTCCTGTTTTCCATCTGCCCTGATTGTCTGCACCTGTGTCTCATTACCCCCTGTGTATATCTGGTCTTGTCTTTCCCTCCTCCCTGTCGGTCCGTACTGTTTGCTCCCTCCATGTCTCCTTGCCTACTTTTTGGATTCCTGTTTTTTGTTCTACTTTTGATCCTGCTCTGCAGCGTTTTTGGTTCCGTTTTTGTTAAATAAACCCTGTTTTTGCCAACTCCTGCCTCCTGCTCTCCTGCATTTGGGTCCTCAAACACCAACTGTGACAGTGACAACAAATCTGGGTATATTGTATGATGCTAAAATTGGTGCTTCTCATGGCAGAGTTTTACAGTCATTCCCAGCTGTGTGTGTGTGTGTGTGTGTGTGTGTGTGTGTGTGTGTGTGTGTGTGTGTGTGTGTGTGTGTGTGTGTGTGTGTGTGTGTGTGTGTGTGTGTGTGTGTGTGTGTTGTATCAGGTTTTATGTGATTAAAAATGGCTTGTATGATCTCCGGTAGTAGCAATACTTCTTAGCTCCAGTTCAGGTCTGAGTTCCTAATACTCACCAGATCATTCCCTGGTTGTAGATCAAATGCAGGACATTCTCTGCTATTTTAAATTCTCCGTATTCAGGCTGAGAAAAGACACAAAACAAGTTTTAAATTCGTTAAGATAGTCTCTATTACAGACCAAACAGCAACATTTTATCATCCAGATCAACGATAACATGGAAATAAGAAAAGCTGCAGTTCCACTATTGACCACTAGGGTCTGGATCCAGACCTGAGTCTCTACTAAGCTCCAACCATGTAACTACTGCATTGAGGCTCATGTGGAGCTAAGATTAGTTGCATTTCATTTCAATTGCAATTCCTCAAATGGCCATTTGAGGCTCCAAAGAGCGTGTCCACTGACCTCCGGGTTGAAATGTCCAACTTTAGAGCAGAAATAAACATATTTAGAGTCTGGTTCAAAAAACGTTTTGATTTCACATCCATGACAACTCTGAGCGGTGCCTTTTATGTATCATGCCAGGAGAGTTTAAATAAGGCAATACATTTATTTTCTAATATGATTAATAGACAGTCAGCTCAGCCAACGCAAGCCACTTCCTCATCTGTAATCGTCATGCTACTGTGCTTAAATCAACCATTTGTATTAACCAGCGTTGACTAAACACGACTGCCATTTTTGATTTCTCCGTGAGTCAGCATGTTTAATGTCATATCTTTACAAACGGTGGCCATGTCCCCGTTGGCTTTCGGAGGATCATGACTGCACTCCATACAGTAGGTACAAAAAACAACTCCAAAACCGCCTCTTCAGGGTCCAGTGGGTGACATGACCTAAAAACTCTACAATAGAAATGATAGGAGACTGGAACACCCAATGCCAGCCAACAGTTATGGTGCTTTTCCACTAGTACCTACTCAGCCCGACTCGACTCGCCTCGGTTTTGCGCTTTTCCACTAGGGCTCTAACGTGCCGAGTAGATACTTTTTCGTAACTACTCTGCTACACATGGTTCCAGTTCTGTCCAGTTTCAGTTCAACGATTCCAGATGCACTAGTCGTCATTCCAGTTCTACTAGACCTGGTTCCAGTTCTACTAGTCCTGGTTCCAGTTCTACTAGACCTGGTTCCAGTTCTACTAGACCTGGTTCCAGTTCTACTAGACCTGGTTCCAGTTCTACTAGACCTGGTTCCAGTTCTACTAGTCCTGGTTCCAGTTCTACTAGTCCTGGTTCCAGTTCTACTAGTCCTGGTTCCAGTTCTGCTAGTCCTGGTTCCAGTTCTACTAGTCCTGGTTCCAGTTCTACTAGTCCAGGTTCCAGTTCTACTAGTCCTGGTTCCAGTTCTACTAGTCCTGGTTCCAGTTCTACTAGTCCTGGTTCCAGTTCTACTAGTCCAGGTTCCAGTTCTACTAGTCCTGGTTCCAGTTCTACTAGTCCTGGTTCCAGTTCTACTAGACCTGGTTCCAGTTCTACTAGTCCTGGTTCCAGTTCTACTAGTCCAGGTTCCAGTTCTACTAGTCCTGGTTCCAGTTCTACTAGTCCTGGTTCCAGTTCTACTAGTCCTGGTTCCAGTTCTACTAGTCCAGGTTCCAGTTCTACTAGTCCTGGTTCCAGTTCTACTAGTCCTGGTTCCAGTTCTACTAGTCCAGGTTCCAGTTCTACTAGTCCTGGTTCCAGTTCTACTAGTCCTGGTTCCAGTTCTACTAGTCCTGGTTCCAGTTCTACTAGTCCTGGTTTCAGTTCTACTAGTCCTGGTTCCAGTTCTACTAGTCCTGGTTCCAGTTTTACTAGTCCTGGTTCCAGTTCTACTAGTCCTGGTTTCAGGTCTACTAGTCCTGGTTTCAGGTCTACTAGTCCTGGTTCCAGTTTTACTAGTCCTGGTTCCAGTTCTACTAGTCCTGGTTTCAGTTCTACTAGTCCTGGTTCCAGTTTTACTAGTCCTGGTTCCAGTTCCACTAGTCCTGGTTCCAGTTCTACTAGTCCTGGTTCCAGTTCTACTAGTCCTGGTTTCAGGTCTACTAGTCCTCTTTCCAGTTTTACTAGTCCTGGTTCCAGTTCTGCTAGTCCTGGTTCCAGTTCTGCTAGTCCTGGTTCCAGTTCTGCTAGACCTGTTTAATTTTAAAATGTGTTAAATAAAGTCCTCTGGCTCCAGTAGTTAAGGTTAGCTGGCTTTGGTGAACTTGTAATGTTAATCAAGTTAACGTTAGCTGGCTTTGGTGAGATTGTAATGTTTATGAAGTTAAAGTTAGCTAAAGTTAGCTGGCTATGGTGAAATTGTAATGTTAATCAGGTTAAAGTTAGCTAAAGTTAGCTGGCTTTGGTGAACTTGCTATGTTAATTGGCTGCTTTAGTTCTGGTTTCCAAGGACAGTAGACAGGGGTGTCTCAGCAGCAGAAACCGCTTTTCTTTCGTCATGATTCTAGGTATCATTTATGGGTTAATTAGGTTTCTTTACTTGGTGTTACGAGCATTTGAACATGATGTTGGTGACGCATTGGTCAAATATTCTACTTCTATTTACTGCCAATGCAGCAGGAGTGAGGACTTTTCTCTGTGTACTGTGGAAGGAGCAGTTTCAGATTTACAGATTTCAGTCTAGGCCATGAACCCCCACCCTTCTCCACTGCTTTTAGTAGCAGAAACAAAGGAGGAACTTCTCAAACACTTGTGAAGGACTTACAAATTTACTCTCTAAATCCCAGCAGCAGCAGTCGCTCAGGTACCGAACCACCAGCCCCCTGATGAAGTCGATGAGCAGGATGCTGGCCACTGTGAAGATCATGTCGATGATGGAAAGCTTCAGCATCTCCTGGAAGTACACAACCATGAATACACACACAGACGTGCAAATAAACCCTTTCGGTAATTCCGTTACTTTTGTAATTTGGGCCCAGTCCCATTCCCCCACTACCCCTACTTTTAAGCCCTACCCCTAAATTTTGCGCGTTCCCGTGAGGGTAGTGGTGTCCCAATTCCTCTTTTCACCTAGTGGTAGTGGCTTGAACGAGGGTTAGGGAGCATCAATCTAGCCCTACAGAGCGAGGGTTTTCAGATGCTGACTTTGTGACCTAGGGCCAGAAAAATTCCCAGAATGCTTTACGTCGTCATTTGCGGACTGAATCAAAAAAAAAACATGGTGGACATTTCTAGCGAGAAATATATATTTTACTTTCATAATATTCACTCAGTGAATGTACATAATCACTCGCTTGCCCGTTGTTGCGAAGTCTTTTTCAAACCTCGCCAGAATAAAGGTTGATTTATGGTTCCGCGTTACACCAACGCAGAGCCTACGGCGGCGGTTACGCGTCGACGCACCCCGTACGCGGTACCCTACGCCGTAAACTATGCGTCGATTTAACGCGAAACCATAAATCAGCTCCCGAGCCGGCAGCTGGCTGTACTCATATTGAAATTTTCGGAGCAAATTTCTTAACAGGCGTAGCTACAACTGTTAGATTTCATCTATTAAACCAACATTTATCTTCCTAAATGATTTATTTCAGCCAGCGGTAATTCTCCACAGAGTTGCAGGTTTCTCCCCCGGGACGACGGCGCAGGTTGACCCGGCCGTGAGCTGCTGCTGCTGCTGCTGCTGCTCCGGGCCGGCGGCTCTTCTCCCAAAACATCGGATCAAATTTCTTAACAGGCGTTATTTGGATAAACTGAGCCCAGGTTGAGGATCTTAACGGTTACTTTTACGCCTGAAAAATATTAAAACTCAATGAAGTGGCATATTAGCAGCGCTACAGCGGAAATTAAAACAGCTTTTATCTCTGGGCTTCCTGATATGGTGTGACGTATGTGCAAACGTAACTACGCAGTCGCTTACGTACCCGAACGTAAACCACGCAGTGACGTAGCAAGCAAAATTTAGGGGTAGTGTTGAAAAGTAGGGGTAGTGGGAGTATTGGGACTGGGCCCTGGGAAGATTTCAAGTGCCCTAAAATCTGTGGCTTGAATTTTAGGGGTAGTGGTAGTGAGGGAGGGCTAGTGGGGGTGTATTGGGATTGGCCCTTAGCCTTCAAATCCACCTCAAAATCTTGAAGTTTTGTCCTGTAAAGATATCAGTGATGAATCAGAACATAGGTGTACGAAGAACCCTGGATGGAATGATGCTCCTGTCATGCCCAGTGAATGGTGGGCGTATCATGATCTGGGGTTGGTTCAGTTGGTCAGGTCAAGGTTCAGTAACATCATGAGGTCACCCGTCTACCTGAATACACTGAAGGAGCATGTTTCTCCGGCCATAGATTTTTCTTCCTGGATAGGAGGAACTTTTTCTGAGATGACAGTGTCAGGAATCACTGGACTAATTTTGTGAAAAGCTGGTTCCGGGAGTAGGAGACATTTTTCACCCACAGGTTGGTGAGCACAGACTCCAGACCTTTTAATTTAGTTATCACTACTGTGGGAATATGAAAGTCTGTGGCTGTGCCGGTAAACCAAACCACGATGCATTACACCACCACACTTTCTATCATGGACTTGTTCAAAGTCATCAGCAGTTTGATATTCAGGAGATTTCTTTTCCGCAGCAACCCAATGAAATGAAGTCTCCATTGAGCCTCTTTAACCACTGCTGACATCTTGGTGCTCTGTGTTAGGCGAGGGGCAACTCACATCTCCGCTGATCTGTAGTGCAGCAGTGTCTCCTCTTTGCCTCCTGAAGTCCATCACCATCTCTCTACGTCCAACCCTCAGTGTGGTGGATGATCTGTCAGGAAAGTCTTAACCCTGGTACTGTCTTTGGGTCAAAATGACCTAATTATCCTGTTCCTTCTTTCCTCCTGCTCTCTCCAGGGATAATTAAAACAGCTTTTACCTCTGGGCTTCCTGATATGGTGTGACATTTGTGCAAACGTAACTACGCAGTCGCTTACGTACCCGAACGTAAACCACGCAGTGACGTAGCAAGCAAAATTTAAGGGTAGTGTTGAAAAGTAGGGGTAGTGGGAGTATTGGGACAGGGCCCTGGGAAGATTACAAGGGCCCTAAAAATTTGTGGCTTGATTTTTAGGGGTAGTGGTAGTGAGTAGGGCTAGTGGTAGAAAGTAGGGGGTGTATTAGGATTGGCCCTTGGTCTGGTCCTGCAGCTTGTCCTGCAGCTTGTATGTGCACTGTTCTTTGCTGTGGTGTGCTGAGGTTGGTGGCATCGGGGCTGGCGAGGCCAGCACACTCAACAAGGTAGTAAGGAAGGCCAGCTCTGTGGTCGGGCTGGAACTGGACCGTCTGGAGTCGGTGGCAGAGAGGAGGATGAAGCACAAAATCCAAAACCATCACCTGAACAACCGCTCTCACCCTCTCCATGACGAGCTGTGGTAGATGGGCAGCCACCGGATCATCCCACCCAGGTGTAGAACGGAGAGTTTCAGGCACTCGTTTGTACCTGCTGCCATCACACTGCACAACAGCAGTAGGGACCACAGACTGTCACCAAACTGAGTCCCCCTCATCCCCGTTTTTCATTGTCTCTGCTGGACTTAGTGCCAATTGTTTGAAAGTTTGAACGATGTCTCTACGATAAAGTTCGGCCGAGCAATAAGAGTCCGAATTTTCGCCTTTTTTTTTCTTTTTGGCATCTAGCGTTGCCACGGTAACACTTTTGATTGAGAAAAGTAATGCCCATCGAGGCATGATGGAGACGCATCCAACAATGTATGCCATGCATGGGTGCACATTGCGGTTCGGGCCGTATTAACGGAGGAAAAAAGAGTGAGGAATGAGAAAAGGGAAACCGTTTCTGTATACCATTATATTGCCTTCATTTTCATGCTTTTCCTCGTTTTTTCGGGCGTGTTTTATTTTTGGGGGATTTTTTTTTCCACATCAGAGCGGGGTCAAGCTGCACACCTGCTGGTGCGCAGTGGGACTTTTGTGACTTTAGCTTGTTAGCAAAATGCTAGCAACATTGCCATTTGTTGCATTTGTTGCATTTCCCTCCTCCTCCATCCCAGTGTCATCCTTCCTCTAAAAATGGTGTCCGTATTAATGGTGCCATCGGTGTAAACCGGAGTCAAGTTCTCTCGTCTGATTTATGTCTGACCTGGCAATAAAGCTTTTTCTGATTCTGATTCTGATTTTGATTCTGATTTGGGCCATTCTGGACGATTGCAATATGGTCATGCCACTACTTGGCATGCCCATAATGAGAACAACTGTGCACTATTTACTGTTTACTGGGTTACTGTCAGTAAAACTCCAGACAACACACCTGTCACCCCAACATGGTTGGAAACCATTAATGAAAAGATTTTCCACACAAAAACAACATGGAAATAAGGAGTAAAGAACCTGTCCCACGTAGGTCTCCCAGCACGGGTCCTGCTGAGAACGGGCCGTCTTCTCAAACAGAGCCGTCTGGTTGTAGAAGGTCCTGGAGCTGCTCCTGCTGGTGAAGCTCACCGTGGTGATGGTTGCTACGGTGGTGTTGTGATGTTCTGAGATCTCTGACATCAGTGTTGAGGGGGTATCTGCCTCGGGCTGAGCGATGGTGGCCAGGAAGGAGCTGGAGTCCGTCCAGTTACCAGGACTCACCTGGATCTGAAAGAAAAACCCCCTGAACGAATTTAAAAACTGCTGCGTGAGACCAAATCAAAATACGACAGAAAAGGAGTTGTAGCCCACCATGAGAAACACAGAGACCAGCTCCAATACTCACAGCAGAGCTCATGCTGTTGACTTTGTCAAGGAGGGCGATGATGAGGCTGTAGAGGTTTCCCAGGTACAGGACCAGCACTCTGTGAACACAGCATTATGCAGCATTAGTGTGCACCACAAACCATAGACGGTATTAAGCTAACTGGACACACCGCTGTGATGTCAGCTACAGGTTCAAGAGTGCTTTTGAAGACTTATTCATTAACACAGGTGTATTCTGTTTCGATATGGCTGACTTGTTGTAGGACAGGGGTCGGCATCCCACGGCTCTAGAGCCGCATGCGGCTCTTTAGCGCCGCCCTAGTGGCTCCTGGAGCTTTTTCAAAAATGTTGGACCTCTTTTTTCCTTTTTTTCTTCTTCTTTTTTTCACCTTTTTTTTTCTTTTTTTTTCTTTTTTTTCCTTTTTCTCTTTTTTTCTTCTTTTTTTCCTTTTTTTCTTTTTTCCCTTTTTTCTCTTTCTGTCGTCCTTTTTCCTTTTTTAATTTCAACATTTCGACTTTTTTCTCGACATTTCGACTTTTTTCTCGAGATTGTACTTCAACATTAATCTCAACATTTCGACTTTTTTCTCGAAATGTTGACGTTTTTCTCGACATTTCGACTTTTTTCATGAAATTTTGACGTTTTTCTCGACATTTCAACTTTTTTCTCAACATTTCGACTTTTTTCATGAAATTTCGACTTTTTTCTCGAAGTGCATAATGAAAAAAAAATCTTCCCCCAGTTATAACTAATATAGAAACATGCAGCATGTGTCTTCATTATACGAGACTTTTCATTTTTTGCAGCTCCAGCAATATTTGTTTTTTGTGTTTTTGGTCCAATATGGCTCTTTCAATATTTTGGGTTGCCGACCCCTGTTCTGGGATGTTCTAGCGCCCCCATGTGGAACAGCTGCTGAGCTGTGGGGGCTTGAACAAGGACATATCTCAAGAACGATGATGAATCTGGATGCTTGACGCCTCTGTAGAGTCTTCACAGCTAACAGAATGAATGGACACATGGACAGAAGATGTTTTGCATGTGCTTTATCATGCTCAAACATGTCTGGAATGATCTCTGTATTGTTGTGAGGAACATGTTGGTCTTCATCAGGGAGCGTTGGTGGAGTACCTGGCGAGCTGGAATCGCAGTGACGTTCTCGGATGGTACATCTCCAGCTGAGCCACCAGCTCAAAGGCAGACGGGGCAATCATGGTGATGAGGGAAACCACCACACTCACCTGCAAGAGCAAAGCATCTCCTGTAAGTCCAGCAACACCTGGGATCATCGCTGTCCCAGCACAGCCTTCCACCCAGGGATGAAATGTCATCTTTTACATCAGAAAATATTGTTCAGTCTTTAAGGGCCAGACCTTTCACTGATACAGAGGCGGTTTGGTCATGAGTTTAGGTTATTCATTCATTCATTTGTTAATTCATTCATTCATTCGTCCATCCGTCCGTTTGTTCATTCGAGTGCTCTACTAGAGTCGTGAGTGAACAATTGGACCCTGAGACCAGATTTAAACATTAAACCTGTTTCTGTGAAGGGTGAGAAATCATACAATTGTGGATTTTCAAGCAGATGTTATGAAGAAGGATTTCTTGTTTACTGTAATTCGAGATTCAAGATTCTTTATTGTCATTGTTCATATTTTATAAAGACGAAATTAAAGGTGCTTCATCGCAGGTGCTGGTCCTTATATAAAGTGCAAGATAAGTACAAAAATATATAAATATAAATATGTAAGGGAAAGAAAAAAAGTACAGTATTTGAATGCCTAGAAGGTTTCTGCGTAATGGTGGTCTAACAGCTCACAGGGGTCCCGGGGGAGGGAAACGGCCACTTTCTCTACATCAGAGCAAATATTATAGTCTGGCTGGGTAGGACCGCTATATTTGTGCAGATGGACATAGAGGCTAAAGAAAGGCTAAAGAAAGGCTAAAGAAAGGCTAAAGAAAGGCTACCAGAAGCGTAATGAGACGAGCCACGGCCCAGTTGTCAATGATTTCCTTGACTGGTGCAGTAAGTCTTTTCTTCAAATGAACATTTCTAAAACAAAAGACATGATCATTGACTTTCGCAAAAACAGTGCCCCCAACCAAGAGGCTACAGTTTTAAAAGGTCAGGCAGTGGAGTGTGTCAGCACATACAAATATCTGGGAACTGTCATCGACAACAAACTGAACTTTGAGGAAAACTGTCAAGCTGTGTATAAAAAGGGACGCCAGCGCCTGTTTTGTCTGAGAAAACTGTCTTCTTTTAACATTTCCAGGACCATGCTGACCTTGTTTTATCATGCTTTTATAGAATCGGTTTTATCTTTCTGTCTTGCTTCATGGTTTGGAAATGCGTCCCTTAAAAACAAAAACTGTTTAAACCAAATTGTGAAATGGTCGAGCAAGCTGATTGGAGAGTCTCAGCTTCAGCCAGAATCCCTGTTTTCTAAACAGTTACAGAGGAGAGCTGGCTCCATTTTAAAAGACAACTCCCACCCTCTTAAAGGTGAGTTTATTTTAAAAGACAACTCCCACCGTCTTAAACGTGAGTTTCAGCTGCTCCATCAGGTCGGAGGTTCAGGGTACCTGCTTGCAAAACGAAACGTTATAAAAATAGCTTTGTACCAGCAGCCATCAGTGCCATGAATAAGTGAGGGAACTGCAACATAACTTTGTATTTATGTTTTGTATTGTTTCCTTTATCTTGTTTTTATGAAAAGGCACATTTTTTATCCTTTTGCTTGGTTTTAATATTTTAGTGTTTTTTTCTACTGATGTTTTAACTTATCTTGATTCCTATCTTGGGGCCGTCCTTCTTGTTCTTTGTTCTTTTAGCCAAAGCACTGTTGTCACTTTATCTTATCCTGTGTTGTTGAGTGTATGGTTTTAGATTGTATTGTATGAGGAGGCACTCACTGTGAACCAAATTTACCCAAGGGTACTATAATAAATAAATCTATCTATCAAGCTCTGAAACGGGGGGATTGATGAACCATGACAGCTGGATGGAGACGTCCGGTCCTCCGGGTCAACATCACTTCTCCAGTTACATGTATTGAAGAATGGATAATTTAATCAAGGTAATGATGTCCGCTCTGATGCTCTACCTCGTTTTTCTCCCACAGCGTCAGCTCCGGCTTCTCCTGCTCCAATTTCTGGGACCGGTCCACCACAAAGTAGATGATGTAGATGCTGCCGGCCAGGGACAGCAGCACCAGGATGTTGGCCAGGATCCGCAGACTGATCAGGACCGCCCTGAGGAGACGTCCAGAAACCCACAAATGACATGAAATAACTGTTAATACACTGTAATCATCAATAATCATTTACTGATCATTAAAAAAAAACGAATGAAATTGTACTGAATGAAAATGATGGATCTTCATCATACAGGACTGTCTCAGAAAATGTGAATATTGTGATTTTCTGTAATGCAATAACAAAAACAAAAATGTCATCCATTCTGGATTCATTACAAATCAACTGAAATATTGCAAGCCTTTTATTATTTTAATATTGCTGATCATGGCTTACAGCTTAAGAAAACTCAAATATCCTATCATACATCCCGTGTGTCTGTCCATTGAGCTGTTACGCTGAGAGCGCCCCCTGCAGGTTTGGAGCACTTCCGGTTGTAGTGACCGCTTATGAAGCGTTTTTCTTTTGAAGATGGTTATTGTTTTATATCGTTTTGTGCTTTACATCGTTTCTCTATTTGCAGCGTTTGATAATGCTGCATTTGTCTTTGTTTTTTGCAGCAGGTTTTTTCATTTGCACCACGTTCCTCTTTTTGTACCTCGTTTTGAGTTTGTGAATTTGAATCGTTTCTGTACTTGAAGCCGTTTTCCTTAACTGAGAGGCATTAGGCCGTTGCAGTACGTTTGGCCCTTGTCGGCCACCGTACTACCGCCCTCACTCTCCTGTTGTTTCTGTGGTGTCTTCTGTCAATCTTTGATTGCTGACCTTCTCTTTGTCAGAATGAGTGCACGTAAGACCAACAAAACCATAGCAGAAGAAAACACACTGGGAGAAACACTTACAAGCTGGTCTCCTTCTTCTTCTGCTGCTCTTCAACGATGGCTTCCTGTGCAGAAAAACATCTACCAGTGGGTTTTTGCACCTTAAAGACAGTCTAGCTCAGAATGGGAGAGTGTCTGTGTGAGCTTCTGACCCTGATGTTGTTGACGATGGCAGCTCCTTTGCTCTCTGCAGCTTCTGGGTTTCCGATGAGGTAATCCCAGGCACAGAAAACTCTCCAGCAGAACGTGAAGTTCTCGTCGGAGGCGCTGGCCATGCTCAGACGGGAATTCTTGGCCATTCTGCACAACATACAGTCAAACTGAAATCCATCATCATCATCATCATCATCAAGCCATGTTTCCATGGAGCAGTAGGGTGTGGTTTAGGTTGGTGTGTTACAAATTCTTTGGTGTTTTCAGTTACCAAAGTTGGAAAGGGTACCATAATAACCAGATGTTTCAAGTAACGAAGTACAAATACTTTGTTACCTTACTTAAGTAGAAATTTTAGTTATCTATACTTCACTGGAGTAATTATTTTTCAGACGACTTTTTACTTTTACTCCTTACATTTTCATGCAATTATCTGTACTTTTTACTCCTTACATTTTAAAAACAGCCTCGTTACTCTATTTCATTTGGGCCTTTAATAAAAACTATCCAGTTAAATTGCTCCATCCGGATAGAGTGAATTTGGTTGTGGTTGTTTCAGATGTTCTTGTCCAGTTTTGTTCTTACATCCGTTCCCTCAGATTCCTGCAACTAAACTTGTGTACATTCCAATAAAGGTTAGGATAAATGATAACATGCCTCTGAAGTTTGACTTTTTGCACCATTACAATACTTATAGGCAACTAGTCATCATATCTCCTGCTCTCTGAAACACATGTTAATGCTCAATAGTACACATATATGCTTCTTTAATATATTTCCATTATACTAAGATGCATTCATTTTCAATGGCTTTTGTACTTAATGGCTTTTTTCCCCCTTACATTACTTTTACTTTTACTTTAAGTAGTTTTGAAACCAGTACTTTTATACTTTTACTTGAGTAAAAAACTTGAGTTGATACTTCAACTTGTACAGGAGTATTTTTTAAACTCTAGTATCTATACTTCTACCTGAGTAATGAATGTGAATACTGAAGACACCTCTGATAATAACCGAATCATAGCTGGTGGAAACTTTGATTCCAGGGTAACCCCTGGATCCTGGTGCAGGGGTTACAGATGTGCAGCCTCAGGTGATCTGAGCTTCTCAAAACTGAAGTTTTTCTACTGACCCGAGCAGTTGGTAAAGAAACTGCAGCTCTGGATCCCGACCTTGGTGCGTAGAGGAACCATGACTCTGGATTCAGACCCTAATGGTCAGTAGATGAACTATAGGTCTGGATCTGGACCCTAGTGGTCTGTAGAGGACCTGCAGGTCTGGATCTGGACCCTAGTGGTCTGTAGAGGACCTGCAGGTCTGGATCTGGACCCTAGAGGTCAGTAGAGGACCTGCAGGTCTGGATCTGGACCCTAGAGGTCAGTAGAGGACCTGCAGGTCTGGATCTGGACCCTAGTGGTCTGTAGAGGACCTGCAGGTCTGGATCTGGACCCTAGAGGTCAGTAGAGGACCTGCAGGTTTCCGTACTTCCTGGATTGAATCAGAAAACAGATTTAAGTCCTGGTCTGCTGAGATGTGCAGCGTGCTGTGGTTGGTTAGGTGGATTGATCTTAGTCTTGGTCCAACTAGAGGCCAAAAGGCTGTCATGGTCTTGGATGGATGGATTGGATTTGATAAGAATTAATTTATTATGTAATTTAGGTTTGCAGTAAGTACAGTGGCGTTTCTTAACTTAAGGCCAGGTTTTTTGCATATTATTGTACAAACCACCAGCTTCAGCAGGAGTCAGTTTGTCCAAGATAAGGTCCACTATAGCCAGTACTGGAGTTGAGGGGGGATGAGGGGGGATGGCATCCCCCCCTGAAATAAAAACGGTCCAAATCATCCCCCCTGAAATAAAAACGGTCCAAATCATCCCCCCCCTGAAATAATAACGGTCCAAATCATCCCCCCTGAAATAAAAACGGTCCAAATCATCCCCCCTGTAAAACTGCCATCCCTCCTTTCCATCCCTTATGTCATTTCATCAATGAATGTGGTTTTACTGCTATTTCAACATTTAGAGTCATCACCAGAAAAATAACTTATTTGACAATTTTCACCTGTTTCAAGTAAACTTTCACTTGAAATAAGTAGAAAAATCTGCCAGTGGGACAAGATTTATCTTCTTATTACAAGCAAAAAATCTTGTTCCACTGGCAGATTTTTCTACTTATTTCAAGTGAAAATCTACTTGAAACAGGTGAAAATTGTTGTTTTTTCCAGTGATGAGTCTTGTTTTAAGTGTAATGAGATTTTTTTTACTAAAATTAGACATTTTGACTAGAAATAAGACAAATATTCTTGTTAAGATTTAGAGTTTTTGCAGTGATCCATGTTACTTATCCTGTGAAGGACAGAGTCATATTGATAAGTTCAGAAAAGTGTTTTTTATTGTTGTGTTTTGATGTATTTGATGTAAGCCCAGTGGATATTTAAAGCTTACAGAAGGCTGCATTTAACTGCTGCTATGTCATTCCTGCAGTATTTCTGCAGCTGTTTTGGTCACTGCTATTATTTGTAATATATTATATTATTTGTAATCAGCACAAATTATCTGTCCCCATATGATCAAATCCACCATCCCCCCTGATTTACTTTTACAACTCTAGTACTGACTATAGCATATAGCACGCAGGTGTGATGCTGCTATGCAACTGAGGTAGCTACAGGTGGTTTCCATGGAAACACAGGCCATGTCAGGCCTTATCGTTCCAAAACCAATCCAACCCAAACAGAGCCGTGCTGCTCCGTGGAAACATAAAACTTTGTTACTCAACATTAAAACAGAAGTCATGAAGAGCGTGAAAATCACCTCCGTAGCAGAATGATGAAACTGTAGGCGAAGACAGCCATCCCAACCAGGAAGTAGGCCAGAGGCAGCCGGTACCCCGCACTGCCAATCTTCCTCAAGCGACCATAGTAGCCGTAAAACAGGACGGAGTACTGCAGGTAGCCCTGCAGAGAGTCACAGGCCACAGGTGAAGTCACATGGGACAGGACATTACAAGGACATCAGCGACACACTGAAGAAATACTGTTAAAAGGGAAATGTCTTTCTGAGCTCAGCATATTGCTGCATCCATAACCTTGTTGAGGTCTGGAGACAGCACACTCATCTTAAAATAACAGCCCATTGTATCTCCATGTAATGTGTTATTGATCAAGCAGTAAAGAGAAGAAGAGGCTTGCCCCGAGAGACCAGATGGTGTCCAGGTCTTGAGCCGAGGCCAGGTGCTCTTTGGGGATGGTTTTACTTCTGGTTGTTCCAAACGGTGCTCCAGCCAGAAGCTAATGACGGGAACACAGACCGGAACACAAATCAGTGCAGAGAATGGACATAAACCCTGACCCTGCCCCTGTCCTTGTCCCTGACCAATATGTCTTCCCTTCCTCTCTTCCGCATTTCCATTTTTATTTATTATAAATATCTCATAGCTATCATTTTTGTCCATCGTTCCTGTAGTTTCTTATGCTGGCCCCCTTTTTTCTCTTTTGTGTATGTTTGCAGGCCGGAGCTTCAGGAGCTGCGTTCTGGCCTGCGGTCGCGGCCCCCCCCCACCCCCGGCCATCCCGCTGCTGCTGCTTCCACCTGCCTGCATTTGTAACTTACAAATGTAACTAAATGTAATCGAATATAATGTAAAATAAATGTAACTACTCCTTAATGTTAAATAACTCATTATTTATTATAACTTATTCAATTGACAGTTACAGTTGCATAGAAAACATACATTTGCTTGTTGCTCTAACATAAATCTTTTTAAATTGTGTCAGCTTATGAAAACCCACATAACACACATTGAATAAAGAAAAAATAAAGCTGAGCTGCAAAGAAAATGTATGACATGTAACATTTTACATTTGCTGTCTTAAATATATCCTGTCTTTTATTTTGTTTATTATTTATTATTGTTAGTTCGTTGTTCATGTGTGTGCAAGTGTGTGTGCGAGTGTGTGTGCGTTTGTGACAGACGTGCATGGGACAATTGTGAAATACGGAATCAACTGCGTTCCGTATTGGTTCAATACGGAACGCGACTTTTAATTCCCAATTACGTAACAATTCTGTATTTCAAGGGACGGGTGGCGAGCCTAGGCGGGCCACATAAAATGACATGGTGGGCCACATCTGGCCCGCGGGCCTTGAGTTTGACACATGTGTATTAGACGCTATACAAATACAATTGAATTGAATTGAATTGAATTGAATGTGTAGTATGATGAAAATGACTCTCATGAAACTTTGTCCAGATGTCAAGTCCCAACATCCCCCAGACCATCATCCTCCACCACTGTGCTTGATTGTGGGTCTGAGATGTTTCTGCTGGTTTTCTCCAAACGTGCTTCTAAACATTTAGCCCCAACGTCTCCACGTGGGTCTCAAGTGTCCACAGGACACGGTTCCAGAAGTCTGCTGGTTTTTCAGACACAGGTCCTAGTTCCAGGTTCTTTTTAGTCAGAAGAGGTTTTCTCCTGGAAACTCTTCCAAACAAACCATCCTGGTCCAGTGTTCTTCTGATCGTGCTGTCATGGACTTTAATATCTAACACCAACAGTGAGGCCTGTAGACATAGAGATGGAACTCCGGGTCTGAACTTGAGCTAGATCTACCAGGACGTTTTTCCTCTATAAGACTATTGCTAATGTCTTTCCCTCCTGGCACCTGCTTTTACAGAGGTCTGTACACCTAGATATGGACTGTATATTAAGAGCCGCTCATTCCCTGGATTCCTAATACTTCATGTTTTATATTCAATTCAATTTTATTTAGTATAGGGTGTATTACAACAGAAGTTGTCTGTAGGCGCTTTTCCAAAAACCCAGAACATCTGTAAAGTATATGTGAGTGGGAGGGTTTGTAATGCTGTGTCTGCCTAACAAGCCCATCAGCAGCTCCAGCTGATCCAGAACCATCTCCCCGGGTTCTCACCAGAACTAAGAACGTGGACCACATCACTCCAGTTCTGAGCTCCTTACCCTGGCTCCCTGCACCTCAGAGAATAGACTTAGTTCTGTAAGTTTATACATCTCTGAATGGTTTAGGACCAACATACATCAGAGACTTGTTGCCATAGCAACCATCCAGACCTCTCGGATCTGCTCCGTGTCCCCAGAACCAGAACCAAACATGTAGAGCAGCATTCAGCTTCTATGCTGCACAGATCTGGAACCAACTTACAGAAAACTGCACGGATGCTGAAATCCTCAATTCCTTTAAACCAGGGGTCGGCAACCCGCGGCTCTAGAGCCGCATGCAGCTCTTTAGCGCCGCCCTAGTGGCTCCTGGATCTTTTGTTTTGACCTTTTTTTTCTTAATTTTTTCTCTTTTTTCTTCTTTTTTTCTCTTTGTCTTTTCTTTTTTTTTCCTTTTTTTCTTCATTTTTATTTTCCTTTTTTTCTTTTTTTTTCTTGTTTTTTTCTTTTTTCTCTTATTTTTTTTCTTCTTTTTTCCCTTTTTTCTTCCTTTTTCCTTTCCTTTTTAATCTCAACATTTTGACTTTTTTCTCGAAATTTCAACTTTTTTCTCAACATTTCGAATTTTTTCTCAACATTTCGACTTTTTCTCGAGATTGTACTTCAACATTAATCTCGACATTCTTTTTTTTCAAAATTTAGACTTTTTTCTCGACATTTAGACTTTTTTCTCAACATTTAGACTTTTTTCTCGAAATTGTACTTCAACATTGATCTCGACATTCTGACTTTTTTCCTCGACATTTTGACTTTTTTCTCGACATTTCAACTTTTTTCTCAAAGTGCATAATGAAAAAAAAAAATCTTCCCCCAGTTCTAACTAATATAGAAACATGCAGCATGTGTTGCCTTCATTCTAAGGTTTATACAAGACTTTTCATTTTTTGCGGCTCCAGACATTTGTTTTTTGTGTTTTTGTTCCAATATGGCTCTTTCAACATTTTGGGTTGCCGACCCCTGCTTTAAATCAACCTTTAAAATTCATTAGTTTACAGCTGCATTTGACTGAATTATTTAAACTATTCTGAATTTAACTTTAAACTATGTTTATTTTAGTACTAAACTGTAACTCTGATTTAAGTTTAACTTTTCTTTATTCTGCAACTGCACTGTAACTGTTTTCCCTCCTCTTCACTTTTCATATATTTATTATGTAGAGCACCTTGAATTGCCTTGTTGCTGAAATGCGATATACAGATAAACTTGCCTTGTCTTGCCTTGCCTGGTGTGCTGAGCCTCAAAGCCAGTGCAGCACTGCCAGCAATATATAATGAACAGATGAAATTAGAGATTTCATTTTATTTATCGGTACAGAGCTGCTGTTGAGGAAACAATCCCATAAAGGAAATCAGAGTTCGTTGGAGCGGAAAGAGAGGCGAGGTATAAATGAGGTGCAGTGACCCCACAAATAATTCAGAGCGCTGTACAAACACAGACATAAAATTTGACAGGACATGCAGGATGTTTGATGGCTGATGATGGGACTCGCTGAACAGAGGGGAGATAAAGACGGGGATGTGAGACGGGAGACAAAGGAAGTTCACTTCCATCCAAGCATGGAGCCAATAAAGATGAGGAGGGGTGAGATTAGTCTGCAGGAACGGCAGTGTGAGTGATGGCCGGGAACATGCTGGCGTGAGCACGACAACGACCTCTTCTCTGCTCACGCTCGCTCCCGTTTGGACTGGATTCATGTATTTGCAGGAGGTGGTAGAGGAGCCAAAAATTGTACTCAAGTAAAAGTACTGTTACTTCAGAATAATATGACTCAAGTAGAAGTAAAAAGTAGTCATCCAAATAATTACTTGAGTAAAAGTAAAAAAGTACTTGGTGAAAAAACTACTCAAGTACTGAGTAACTGTTGAGTAACGTCTGATTTATTTTTTTAACACAACCATTCAAACAGACATCTAGAGACAACTCTGTTGTATTAGACGCTATATAAATAAAATTGAATTGAATAGACAAAAGTACAAAATAATCATCTTCAGGCAAATTAAATCAATAAAATAATAAAATAAATTAAAAGTAATAAAAAATAAAAAAAATAGCTTAAATTAAAATAATCTTAAAGTAAATTCAAGTACTTTAATAAATAATAAAATAAATAAAATAACAGAATACAAAAATAAATTAAGTACAAGTAGCACACAATTTCCAGCCTTTATACTTTTCTTTTTTAACCAGCAGAACTAGAACAAACATGAACTCATAGAAACTCTGTGTGTGTTTGAGTCTGTGTAAATGTGACAAAACATGCAAAAACTAACATTTTTCCCAAAGAATCACTCAGTGATGTCATGAGATTGACGCGTACGTGGATAAAAGGGATAAAAGAAAAGTAACAGCTCAACGTAGCCTAATGTAGCGGTCAAGAGGAACAGTTTCTCCTTCACAAATCTACTCAAGTAAAAGTACAAAGTATAGTGATTCAAAACTACTCCTAAATGTAACGTAAAGTAAATGTAACGGAGTAAATGTAACTCGTTACTACCCACCTCTGTATATTTGTTACAAAGAAAAAGTCAACAAAGAACTTGTGACAGTGAAATATGTGAAATATGTAATATCCCAATCTGAGCAGCCGAAGGAAAAGTGTTCAGTGAAACCTCCAGCACCTCCACATCTGAGAGCAGGTTTGGGTGTGAGTCAAATGTAGGCATTTAAAGGCCCTGACTTCTGCTTTTGCTGTCCTTCAGACCTCAGATTTGCCATAAACTGTCATAACAGCAGACTTTGGACCATCCAGCTCTCACTCCAATCACAGATCAATCAGCCCCGCCCCGAGCAGAGAGATCCCCTTCAAACCCAGAGCCAAACCGTTGACCTTCCTGGTTGATGCTCTCCAGGAAGTAAAAATAACTGTAGTTCCTCTACTGACCGCTAGGGTCTGGATCCAGATGTGCAGTTCTTCTGCTGACCACAAGGTTCACCTGGTTTCAGACAGAACTTGTTTCTGAGATCATTTTAGAAGTAATACTGGAAATGACGACGTTTGGCCAGGTTTGATCGGGAAGAATGTAGGGACTTTTACACTAGTACCTACTCAGCCAACTCAGACAACAACACCAAACATGTAGAACATGGACTCCTCCATATCCAGCCTGCGATTCTGTTCAAGAATCGCATCCAGCTTGCGGTTTTGCTCTCCCAGCATTAAAGTCTGAGTGTTGGTCGCCGTGCTTATCCCTTCAGCAACGTCCGGCAGCTCTGAAAGAGCCAAAACAGCTGTCGACGACTTACGCGTTTGTCGGTAGACCAGGAATCCCCCCCCTCCAATTACAAGAAATCCTGCTATCATAAATCCAATTATGAAGGCATCTTCAACGTCCTCGACAGACAGGATCGCCAAACACAAAGGTTTCCAATGTTTCCAGGAATCTATTGTGTATCCAGCAAAAAATGTCCCATCGGGGCAGGAGGGCTCCCTTACCCCCTGACTTCTCATCGCAAAAATTTGGTTAATTGTGCTGAGAGACCAGTTAATCAATTCCATGATTGTAGAGTTTCGGAGGAGTGAAAAGAAGAGACTCTGAAGACAAGACAGGACAAAAGCAGCAGCAGGGCAGATAGATAAGGGAGAGGAGCAGAAAAGCGTCCGCCTTCGCCGAGAGCCGGAAGAAGAAGAAAATCACAATATTCAAATTTTCTGAGACAGTCCTGTAGCTCCTTCAGTCACTACCCACAGTTCCATAGGACAGTCTGACCACGAGTACCTTTTAAAACTTTTTAAAATACCTGTGATTCATCTTTCTACATAACACCAACCTCAACAACAGGAAACAGTTTTCACACTGTCAAGTGCAGTGTTCATAAGAATCAGCACTTACTGACCTCTGGGAGAACGACGAAGGCTCCGGTCATGATGGTGAGGACGATGTTGATGCCAAACAGCCAGCGAAGGAAGATGAAGTAGGAGGCCACGCCCGAGCCAAAGTGACCTCAGCAACAGAGAGACACAACAGATGGAGAGGGACTGCAGACATCTTAAACTTATCTCAAACACGGCCCCCGTAACTCCCCACATAAACCTAAAAATACACATTTTACCGTTAACAGCCCACCTGGCCATTTGCTTTCAAATTACTAATAGTACTTTTGAGTGGTACCTGTAAAATCAGATGATGGACACCGGCTTTGTCTCAAATGGCTCTTAATACAGTGTGTGCATTGCAGTGACTCTTCATTGCGGCATTGCGGTTACTGGTAATCATTCTGATCACCAGTAACACCGACTGTTACAGATGTCGCTTTGCTAGTTGTTTACTTACTAATGATACAAAACATTCTGTTATTATAAGCTCTTTATTTCATTTTATGCTTCATAAAGTGCCCCCACCCCTTTTTAAGCAATCTATTAACATAAAAGAATTCAAATTGTTAGTAAAGAAACATAAATACATATACAACTTATTTAATTATTATTAAATAAATAAATAAATAAATAATGTAGTATATGAGTATGTGTACATATATATATATATATATATATATATATATATATATATATATATATATATATATATATATATATATATATATATATATATATATATATATATATATATATGTATATGCATGTATATATGTATATATGTAAACTATGATAACTATACATTGTTTGAATTTGTTGATGTTATAAAATGTATGAATACAGGACTGTCTCAGAAAATTAGAATATTGTGATAAAGTTCTTTATTTTCTGTAATGCAATTAAAAAGCTAAAATGTCATCCATTCTGGATTCATTACAAATCAACTGAAATATTGCAAGCCTTTTATTATTTTAATATTGCTGATCATGACTTACAGCTTAAGATTAAGATTCCCAGAATATTCTAATTTTTTGAGATAGGATATTTGAGTTTTCTTAAACTGTAAGCCATGATCAGCAATATCAAAATAATAAAAGGCTTGCAATATTTCAGTTGATTTGTAATGAATCCAGAATGTTTTTGCATTACAGAAAATAAAGGACTTTATCACAATATTTTAATTTTCTGAGACAGTCCTGTACATTGTTTGAATTTGTTGATGTTATAAAATGTATGAATATGTATTGTTTTTAGTTATATCTAAATGTTAAACGGAATAACTTTTTTTTCTTTATTTTCTGTTTTTCCTTTCTTTTTTTATATGCTTCCTCTTTAGGTTTGCTTTAAATGTTTTGTTGTAATGTACTGTGTATTATGTGTCTGACCCCAGGAAGAATAGCAGCTCTCTTCAGAAACCTGCAGGTGAGGTCACAGGGGAGGTGTCCACCTCCTTTCACACCGCTACATCCACATGACTCACTTTCAATTTTCTTGATCCTCACTTCCCAGGGAATGAAGAGCACGACGACGTTGTAGAGCAGTCGGGACAGCTTCTTCAGCAGCTGGGGGGGAGAACGGAGAAGCACACGGCCATCTTCATCACTGAAGATGCAGCAGGTCCACGTGGGCCCAGCCGGGCTCAGACTGGCCCAGACTGGCCCAGCCGGGCTCAGACTGGCCCAGACTGGCCCAGCCGGGCTCAGACTGGCCCAGCCGGGCTCAGACTGGCCCAGCCGGGCTCAGACTGGCCCACCAGGGTCCAGAGTGGGCCTAGGGTTCCACTATTAATGGCCCCACATGGAGGGTAAAGCCTGGTTTCCACTGAGCGGTTGGGTTTGTGCTGGTACGGTTCAGAAGGGCTAGAATGGTCCAGCCACTTCAGAGGAGAGTTCCTACTGCAGGTTGGACGGCCACTGGGCATCCGTGGTTAAGACCAGTACTGGAGTTGAGGGGGGATGAGGGGGGATGAGGGGGGATGAGGGGGGATGAGGGGGGACGGGGACTGAAATAAAAACAGTCCAAATCATCCCCCCTGAAATAAAAACGGTCCAAATCATCCCCCCCTGAAATAAAAACGGTCCAAATCATCCCCCCTGAAATA
Source organism: Cololabis saira (assembly GCF_033807715.1). Classification (NCBI taxonomy): domain Eukaryota; kingdom Metazoa; phylum Chordata; class Actinopteri; order Beloniformes; family Belonidae; genus Cololabis; species Cololabis saira. The sequence goes on along the minus strand of NC_084588.1, from coordinate 2,602,451 downwards.
AAAACGGTCCAAATCACCCCCCCTGAAATAAAAACGGTCCAAATCATCCCCCTGTAAAACTGCCATCCCTCCTTTCCATCCAGCATAAGAAAAATAGATAAACATTTTCTCATCAACAAAACAAATTGTAAATTTTTGAAATAACAAAATAATATATTTTAACCATTTGTCAGACAATAAGATAACTGAAAAAATCTGAAAAATGGTTCAAATATGTTATTTTGTTACTTAAAAAATGTAAAATATGTTTATGTAAAATTTGTTTTGTTGATGAGAAAATATGTTTCTCTATTTTTCTTATTTTTGTGAGGGGGATATATATTGTTTTTCGGCACTACCTTGTTCTCTATAGCTGATACAACATGAATTGTCATGTCAAACCATTCAAAAGTTATAGCAGAAAAAAGGGACAACCAATCAGAAGAAGGGGCGGGGCTAGTTCAGGCCAATGAAGGTCAAGGACTCATTACAGAGTCCCATGACACCACCCACGACTCTCTATGTCAGTCAAAACATTCAAATGTTATAGCAGGAAATAGGGACAACCAATCAGAAGAAGGGGCGGGGATAATTTTCACCAATTATGGTCAAGGACTCAATACCGAGTCCCATGACACCACCCACGACTCTTTATGTCAAACCATTCAAAAGTTATGGCAGAGAAAAGTATTCTAGGGGGCGCTGTTGAGCCGTTAGGCCACGACCATTAATCACCACGTTAACACTTTTGAAAGAGAAAAGTAATGCGCGTAGTCGCAGGATGGAGACGCACATTTTGATGTATAACACACCTGGGTGCATGTTACGGTTCGGGCTGTATTAATTCTCGAAAGAATGGCTCATATTGCTCCAAAATTACGCGATTAATTCAGAATGTTCAAAATGGCTGACTTCCTGTTCAGTTTCGGCCATGGCGCCAAGAGACTTTTCTTTAAGTTGCGACATGATACAGGTGTGTACCGATTTTCGTTCATGTACGTCAAACCGTATTGTGGGGCTTGAGGAACAAAGTTTTTTCTGTCTGAACCAACCAGATGAAGGGTGGGCACGCTTTTTGGCGTCTAGCGTCGCCACGGTAACGCTTTTGAAAGAGAAAAGTAATGCATGGTGTCGGAGGATGGAGACGAACATTTTGATGTACAACACACCTGGTGCACGTTACGGTTCGGGCTGTATTAACTGCCGAAGGAATGGCATAAATTTCGCCAAAATGACACGATTCATTCAAAATGGCCGATATCCTGTTCGGTTTCGGGCATGACGCCAGACTTTTCTTTAAGTTGTGACATGATACAGGTGTGTAGCGATTTTCGTGCATGTACGTCAAACCGTATCGTGGGGCTTGAGGCACAAAGTTTTCAAGGGGGCGCTGTTGAGCCATTAGGCCACGCCCATTAATGTAAACCATTAAATATCAAATTTTTCGCCAGGCCTGACCAAAATATGGTGACTTTTTGGGCACGTTTAGGGGGGCAAAAAGGCCTTCCTTTTGTCAGGAAAATAATAATAAAAATTCTTACAGATACAATAGGGCCTTCGCACTGAAGGTGCTCGGGCCCTAATTACTCCTATGTGGGATCAATAAAGTTCTTATTTTTGCCATCTGAGAAAATTAAATATATTATATTTGGTGTCTAACTGTTTCCCAAGTATATTAGTGCGTGAGTGAATGAATAAATGGGACGTAAAACGTACATTTCTTTGTAGAAAGGCGCTTTATGAAAATAAGTCCATTTACTTGTATAAGTTTACAGCGCAGTCTTGAACATCCAATATGGCGGCGAAGTTGAGGTATCGCAGCAGCGGGCGAGAACACTGGATGGGGCGTCTACGTATAGATCTATGGTTGGAACCAGCTAGGTAGATCCCAGCCAGGCTCCGTCCCCACAGAACCATGTGGGACGTGTTTGGAGCTGCTTTTAGCTCATGTACGGCCCACGTATAAATGCTGGCTGAATAAAGAAATACATCCATCATGAAGTTGTAACTGAACGTCTCCAGAAAACGTCCTCATGAGTCTGACGATCAGTGCGATGTAAGAGGTTTCACATCTTCTGATTTCACAGCAACATCAGAAACACGATCTTAATGAAGTCAGCAGGGCCATTGAGCTGGTTTTTAATTAACTCAGAGCTAAAACACTGTAAATTACTGATCATCCGACTGCTCACTAAAAGTCAATTTATTCAAATGGAGCGAAGCAGCATGAACATTTTAATTAAGCTGAGCCGTAACGATGGGTAATAAATCCAGTGATTGTGCCGTGCTGGTGCAGCGCAGCCGGTCCCTCCGTCTGTCCTCCGCCGTGGTAACGGCACGCGTGCACGGGAGCTGATATTTCTGTGTTCTCAAACATCAGCAGCCTGCACAGAGATTACCCAGCATGCTTTATCATTCTCGCTCTGATCGTGAAGCTGCTGCAGTGCAGTGAAAAAGCTCCCGTCAGCATATTGCAGCTACAAGCACAAAATACACTCACATGCAAAAGTTTTGGCTTCCTCCTACAATGCTTATTTGCATGAAGTCTGGTGGATGACAGTATTCCAGAAAAAAACAAACTAGTGTATAGAGCTGCACAGCAGAATGGAAACTGGTTAAAGACCATTTCTAAAGAGTTGGGCCTTCAGAAGCCTCTCTTCCGTTGGGGCGGATCCCCCAGGTTTGAGGTGTCGCCTGTCCTTTTTACATTGACTGTTGCAGGGTGGCGTGTCCAGCTGGCCCGCCAATAACTCCCCCCGAGGGATCACTAAACCTGCTCAGCCTCAGCAACTAGGTTTTCAACCCAGACAAGAAAGAATACCATTTTTAGGGCCCGAGCACTTACAGTGCGAAGGTACGGGGGAGTATTAGGGCCATGCAGGAGAAAAATATTTTGAGAGGCGAAGATTTTTTTTTTATTGTGCACTTCGAGAAAAAAGTCAAAAAGCCGAGAAAAAAGTCGAAATGTCGAGATTAATGTTGAAAACCATGTCGGACTCCGTAGGTTTCTCTGGCCCCCTCCCCAATCTGACCAGCGATGACATGTTTAGTCGCATGCTCTCGCTCCGTCGCTGGTTGTATCGGTGGTGTTCAGAAAACGACGTGGCCTTTATTGACAATTGGGAAACGTTCTGGGGAAAGCCCGGTCTGATTAGAAGAGACGGCATTCATCCCACCCGGGATGGTGCTGCTCTTGTCTCTAGTAATTTGGCCTGTTTCATTAGACCCTCTCCCTGACATCGCAGGGTCCAGGCCAGGATGCAGAGCTGTAGTTTAACACACTTCTCTGCTGCTTCTCGAGGACCAACGCCTGCCAACAAAACTATAAGATTACATGATGTAACTGGTAACTCTAACCAGGTGCCTAGCAAAATAGAAGTAGTTGCAGTTCCCCGCCCTCCACTAGTTCACCAGGTGCGGCGTTATAGAGGCGTTAACCAAAATAATCTTGTAAAAATTAAAACCAATGCACATTTGGTACCAATAAGAGACCGAAAAATTAGATGCGGACTACTAAATATACGATCGTTAAGCTCCAAGTCTCTGTTAGTAAACGATATAATCACAGAGAGCAGGAGTGATGTTTTCTGCTTAACAGAAACATGGTTACAGGATGAAGAGTATGTTAGTTTGAATGAATCAACTCCGCCCGGCTACTTTAATCATCACATTCCTAGAAACACGGGCCGGGGCGGAGGAGTCGCAGCAATTTATAACTCCAGTCTCCAAACAAAAATTGAACCTAAGTGCAATCATAATACGTTTGAAAGCCTCACGCTTAGTCTGAAATTTCCGAGCTGGAAATCAGAGAAGCCAGTTGTGTTAGTGGTAGTGTACCGGCCCCCTGCTGGCGCTTATCTAGAGTTTTTGTCTGAATTTTCAGATTTCCTTTCTGGATTATTGATCAGTACAGATAAATTCATCATAGTGGGTGATTTTAATATTCATATGGATGTTGAAAGCGATAATCTTAAATTAGCTTTCAATTCTCTTCTAGAATCAATGGGTATCTCACAAAAAGTGGACGGGCCGACGCATTGTTTTGGTCATACTCTCGATCTCGTTCTCACCTACGGTGTTGAAACTGATGGTCTGTTGGTGTCACCTGTTAACTCCCTTTTATCCGACCATTATTTAATAACGTTGGAATTGAATGTTGTTGATGTTGAAGTGCAGGGCAGGAGGTATTATTTTAGCAGATATTTGTCTGATGAAGCTATTGCTAAATTTAAGGAGACCATTGCTCGTCTTGCGACAGTGGAAAATAGTGAAGCCTCTACTGAAGCAATAGAGGCCAGTGACCTGGGTTCTACCTCTGATGTTGATGTTGATTTTCTTGTTAGTAACACTGCTGATCTGTTGCACTCAGCTTTAGATGAAGTTGCTCCTTTGAAAAGGAGGGTTTCTAGCCACAGGAGCTTAACTCCCTGGTACAATTCAGATATTCGCATGTTGAAACAAAGCGTGCGTAAAATAGAAAGGAAGTGGCACTCTTGTAAGTCTGTAGACTCTTATCGTGAATGGAAAGATATTCTAATAGTATATAAAAAAGCCATTCGCAAAGCAAGAACAGCTTATTATTCAACGTTGATAGAGGATAACAAAAGTAACCCACGTTTTCTGTTCAGCACTGTAGCCAGGCTGACAAAGAGTCACAACTCTGTTGAGCCGTGTATTCCTGCAGCTCTCAGTAGTGAGGACTTTATGAGCTTCTTTAACAGTAAAATCACAAGAATTAGAGAAGAAATCAATCAGCCGGTTGTGGGCGTTTCTTCAGCTTTAGCGACTTCCCTACGCTCTGACTTGACTCTAGACTGTTTTGATCCTATAGACCTCCCTGAGCTGACCTCACTCGTTAATAGAGCTAAGTCAACCACATGTATGTTAGACCCCATCCCGACTCGACTATTCAAAAATGTTTTTTCTCTTATTGATGTGACAATACTGGACCAAATCAACCTATCCCTAAGCTTAGGATATGTACCACAGGTTTTCAAAGTGGCAGTAATTAAACCTTTACTTAAAAAACCTTCCCTTGACCCAGACACCTTAGCTAATTATAGGCCAATTTCTAACCTTCCATTTGTATCTAAAATTCTGGAAAAGGCAGTTTCAAGCCAGTTATGTGACTATTTGTATAGAAATGATCTGTTTGAAGTCTTTCAGTCAGGGTTCAGAATGCATCATAGCACAGAGACAGCACTGGTTCGAGTTACGAATGACCTCCTTATGGCCTCAGATAAGGGATTAGTGTCCATATTGGTTTTACTGGACCTCAGTGCTGCTTTTGACACTGTTTGATCATGGCATTTTACTGCACAGGTTAGAGCATGTTGTTGGGATTAAAGGGACAGCTCTACGTTGGTTTAAATCATATCTATCTGACAGGTTCCAGTTTGTTCATGTACATGAGGTTTCTTCAGAACAGTCGAGGGTCTGTTATGGTGTTCCGCAGGGTTCAGTGCTAGGGCCAATCTTGTTTAGTTTATACATGCATCCCTTGGGAAGTATAATCCAGAATCACGGCATACACTTTCATTGTTATGCTGATGATACGCAGCTCTACTTGTCTATGAAGCCGGATGAAACAGAACCGTTAGTTAAACTTCAGGCATGTCTTACGGACATCAAGGACTGGATGTCCAGAAATTTCTTGCTTCTAAATTCAGATAAAACAGAGGTTATCATTCTTGGTCCAGAGCATCTTAGGAAGGGATTAGATGGTGTTGCGATGGCTTCCAGTGCAACTGTGAGAAAACTTGGTGTTGTTTTCGATCAGGATTTGTCGTTTAAACCATATGTTAATCAGGTTTGTAAAATAGCGTTTTTCCATCTCCGTAATATTGCAAAAATTAGGAAAATCCTCTCGCAGAGGGATGCAGAAAAACTAGTTCATGCGTTTGTATCTTCTAGACTGGATTACTGTAATGTGTTGTTAGCAGGATGTCCAAGTAATTTGCTGAATAGGCTCCAGCTGATCCAGAATGCAGCAGCACGAGTACTGACAGGAATTAGCAGGAGAGACCACGTCTCTCCAGTGTTAGCGTCGCTCCATTGGCTACCTGTAAAATTCAGAATTCAATTTAAAATTTTATTACTTGCATATAAAGCCCAAAACGGCTTAGCTCCGCAGTATTTACAAGATTTGATAGTGCCTTATGTTCCTGGCCGAGCTCTCCGCTCCCAGGGTGCAGGTTTACTCGTAGTTCCTAGAGTATCCAAATGCAGATTTGAAGGGTGGGTGTTCTGCTATCAGGCACCATTACTTTGGAACCAACTTCCAATCTGGGTTAAGGAGGCTGACACCACCTCCACCTTTAAAACTAAACTTAAAACCTTTATGTTTAGTAAAGCTTATAGTTAGTGTTTAGTAAACCTCTAGCTGGTGTTGGTAAATCTCTAGGTAGTGTAAACTTTAGTGTGTTAGAGTCAGTAGTCATAGTCGCAGCTATAGAACAAAACTATAATAGTTAGTCTCAAATATAGCTTCGCGGTAGATATGCTGCTATAGGCTTATGCTGCAGGGGGCACCGACATGATCCGCTGGGCGGTGCCTCTCACCCTTCTTCTCCTCTCCTTTTCCCTGCCTCTCTTCTCCATTACCATTTTTATTTATTATAAATATCTCATAGCTATCATTTTTGTCCATCGTTCCTGTAGTTTCTTGTGCCGGCCCCCCTTTTTTCTCTTTTGTGTATGTTTGCAGGCCGGAGCCTCAGGAGCTGCGTTCTGGCCTGTGTTCCCGGCCCCCCCCCCCCCCCCCCCCCCCTCTGGTCATCCCATTGTTTCTTCCACCTGCCTACGTGGATTGTCTGCTGTTGCTGCTTCCGCCTGCCTGCAGCCCCCCCCCTCTGGTCATCCCGCTGCTGCTTCCACATGACTGTTGTGTGCTGCTGACGCCCCCCCCCCCCCCCCCACCTCTGGTCATCCCGCTGCTGCTTCCACCTGCCTGCTGTGTGCTGTCGACGTCCCTGACTCCCCCAGTCTGGCCTTCGGCAGGAGGGTCCCCCCTTATGAGCCAGGTCCTGGTCCAGGTTTCTTCCCTCCTAAAGGGGAGTTTTTCCTTGCCACTGTTTGGCTTAAGGCTTTTCTCCCACTAGGGGAGTTTTTACCTGCCATTGTTTATGTAATAATTGCTCGGGGGTTTATGTTTATGTCTATGTTCATGTTCTGGATCTCTGGAAAGCGTCTAGAGACAACATCTGTTGTATTAGACGCTATATAAATAAAATTGAATTGAATTGAATTGAAAATACAATTTCGAGAAAAAAGTCGAAATTTCGCCTTTTTTCTCGACATTTCAACTTTTTTCTCGAAATTGTATGGAGTAAGATAACTTCCACAACTCTTTTTAACTATTTTTCAGAATTTTTCAATTATTTTATTGTCTGAAAAATGGTTCAAATGTTATTTTATTGTCTGAAAAATGGTTCAAATGTGTTATTTTGTTATTTGAAAAATTTTAAATTTGTTTTGTTGATGAGAAAATATGTTTCTCTATTTTTATTATTTTTGTGAGGGGGGATATATATTGTTTTTTGGCACTACCTTGTTCTCTATAGCTGATATAACATGAATTACTCCTATGTGGGATCAATAAAGTTCTTATTTTTGCCATCTGAGTAAATTAAATATATTATATTTGGTGCCTAACTGTTTCCAAGTATATTAGTGCGTGTGTGAATGAATAAATGAGACGTAAAACGTACATTTCTTTGTAGAAAGGCGCTTTATGAAAATAAGTCAATTTACTTGTATTACAGCGCAGTCTTGAACATCAATATGGCGGCGACGTTGACGCCATATTGGATGTGGCAGTTTGCTCAGCACTCGATGGGGCGTCTACGTATATATGTCTATGCTATGACCTGCCTGTGACGTCATTTCAACAGTTTTTCGACTCGTACCCGTAAACTTGAATTCGTATTCACAGTGAAAACTCATAGTCGTAGAAATTAGAATTGTATTCACAAGACTTTGCACTCACAGCTTTTAGATTCATACTCACATAAAAACAATCCTAACCCTAATAATTTATCACTCATGTGTGTGACAGCAGAATTTTGTTACAACTTTTTTATTTACATACAAATGTTTATCATTACGAATACGAATAGTTATAACATGGACACATCTTTTTGGAAGTTATCTTACTCCATAAAATTGTACTTCAACATTAATCTTGACTTTTCGACTTTTTTCTCGACATTTTACTTCAACAATATTCTCGACATTTCAACTTTTTTCTCAACATTTCAACTTTTTTTTTTAACATTTCGACTTTATTCACGAAATTTTGACTTTTTTCTCGCATTTCGACTTTTTTCTCGAAGTGCATAATGAAAAAAAAAATCTTCCTCCTCTAAAATATTATTTTTATTTTTCTCCTGCCCAGACCTAATACTCTTCCGTAGCGAAAGCCCTATTGTATATGTAGAGGGCCTTTTTTCCCCCTAAACGTGCCCCAAAAGTCACCAAATTTTGCACCAAGCCAGGCCTGGTGAAAAATGTGATATTTAATGTCTGTGGAGATTCATTTATCCAGGTAGAAAGTTCTTCTAAAAAGGATTTTAGATTTTAGGAGCTACTTCCTGTGGACCAAACAACTGATGAAGGTGTTTGGATGAACACCGAAACGTCTTGTGTTTTTAAGTATGTCCAGAGTTTTTAAAATAAAATCCTTTTTTAAAATAAAATCCTTTTTAGAAGTGATATTTAATGGTTTACATTAATGGGCGTGGCCTAATGGCTCAACAGCGCCCCCGGAAAACTTTGTGACTCAAGCCCCACAATACGGTTTGACGTACATGCACGAAAATCGGTACACACCTGTATCATGTCGCAACTTAAAGAAAAGTCTCTTGGCGCCATGGCCGAAACCCAACAGGAAGTCTGCTATTTTGAATTAATCGTGTAATTTTGGCGCAATTTATGCCATTTCTTCGGCCGCTTCTTCACCCGAACCGTAACATGCACCCAGGTGTGTTATACATCAAAATGTGCGTCTCTATCCTGTGACGACGCTCATTATTTTTCTCAGTCAAAAGCGTTACCATGGCAACGATAGACGCCAAAAAGCGTGCCCCCCCTTTAATCTGATCCATATTCTGGTCCATATTTGATAGTTCCTACTTTCTGCCATAACTTTTAAATGGTTTGATATAGAGAGTGGTGGCTGTTTCATCCGCTAAATTTCCAGGCCTGAAGAATCTACATCAAGTCATACAAGCTTCCACTGCAGCCTGAACGTGCACAAGGGTGGAGGGCCCGTTCATCGCTGCTTGCAGCTTTAATATTTATAATGTACTTTACATTACTGAGAATCTCAAAGTGCTCCAGTTTGATAATTGTACCTACATCAGCTCCGGCGGTCTGGTAGCCTCTGGTTCTCGTCAGCCGGCCCTCGTAGCCCAGGACAATCTCTCTAGCCTGCCTGAAAGAAGAGACATGTGGAAACTCACTAACAGCATTTACTCCTAACACTTACCGTCATGGCGTTCTGTTGCATCTGTAAATATTTGTTAGGTTTGTGGCCGTTGCTCGGTTTAGACCGTCATAATTGGTTGCATTAATTTGTGGCTTAACTTCCATTTGTGTGTTTTTGTGTAGGATGTGGAGGCCGATCCTTCTTGTTCTCATGGAACGTTAATGGTGTTGCTGTGACTTTTAGTTCAGTAGTTCTATTGAATTCCTGCAGGGTTTGGTTCTTGTTGGTGGAATTGTCCTGCGGAGTCTCTCAGCCAGTCGCAGGTGGTTGTAGATACCGAGGTTAATCCAGACTCTTAATGTTTGTTTTAGTTGTTTCATAATAAATGTTTGTTTTAATAATAATTACTAAAACCACAAGTAGCAACTCGTAATTCAAATATGATCTGGCACAATACAAATGCACTTTACATGCTCATCAGATAGAGAATGAATGTAAGTCACATGACCAAAGTCAGACTCCACACATGATAATCACATCAGTGATGCTCATCACTGCACAAACAAACATTCACAGGTGATCCAACTAAAGTGACTTTGACACAAAGACACAATACCCTCACAGAAACATCTGTGATGGCCATATCTCAAACGCGACCCCAAACACCATTTTTATGATATACGGGCATAAAAGGTGAGGCACTAATTCACTACAGAACAGCTCACCTGAGCACCATCACATTCCTGCACTACAGACCATAATATTCTGCTGCAGGACCAAGTTCACCGAACACCAAGCCATAAAAGTACAAGGACAGCCTCTTACACGGAGACTACACCCAACATTCAACTCACACGAGTCCCTGGTTCTTGGTCCCAGTCCAGTTCAACATGTTCTTGGACATGCCCCCAATAATGTTATTGATTTAGTTTTTAAAATAACATCAAAAGCCTTAAAGACATCTCCAGCCAACAGATTCATGCTAAACAGTAGTGTAAAATAGAATAAAGAATCGTTTCGTAACTGTGGTTCAGTCAGCTGTTCGGTCTCGGCCGAGAGCGCCCCCTGCAGGTTTGGAGCACTTCCGGTTGTAGTGACCGGTTATGAAGAGTTTCTCTATTTGCAGCGTTTGATGATGCTGCATTTGTCTTTGTTTTTTGCAGCAGGTTTTTTTCATTTGCACCACGTTCCTCTTTTTGTACCTTGTTTTGAGTTTGTGAATTTGAATCGTTTCTGTACTTGAAGCCGTTTTCCTTAACTGAGACGCATTAGGCCGTTGCAGTGCGTTTGGCCCTTGTCGGTCACTGTAAGAAACTCATCTGGAACAAACTAGCAGAGTACAAGTACAAGTAACGAAGTACAAATACTTTGTTACCTTACTTAAGTAGAAATTTTGGTTATCTATACTTCACTGGAGTAATTATTGTTCAGACGACTTTTTACTTTTACTTCTTACATTTTCACGCAATTATCTGTACTTTTTACTCCTTACATTTTAAAAACAGCCTCGTTACTCTATTTCATTTGGGCCTTTAAATAAAAACTATCCAGTTAAATTGCTCCATCCGGATAGAGTGAATTTGGTTGTGGTTGTTTCAGATGTTCTTGTCCAGTTTTGTTCTTACATCCGTTCCCTCAGATTCCTGCAACTAAACTTGGATGTACATTCCAATAAAGGTTAGGATAAATGATAACATGCCTCTGAAGTTTGACTTTTTGCACCATTACAATACTTATAGGCAACTAGTCATCATATCTGCTGCTCTCTGAAACACATGTTAATACTCAATAGTACACATATATGCTTCTTTAATATATTTGCATTATACTAAGATGCATTCATTTTCAATGGCTTTGTCCTTAATGGCTTTTTTCCCCCTTACATTACTTTTACTTTTATACTTTAAGTAGTTTTGAAACCAGTACTTTTATACTTTTACTTGAGTAAAAAACTTGAGTTGATACTTCAACTTGTACAGGAGTATTTTTAAACTCTAGTATCTATACTTCTACCTGAGTAATGAATGTGAATACTGAAGACACCTCTGCAGAGTAACATCTGTGAACAGGGTAACACCATGAACTCATCAGGAACCATGTAGCAGAGTATCATGGTGTATAATGGCCGCCTGAAACCATGTCTTCTACATGTCAATATCTTCAAATGGTCACACAACACATACATGAGTAGCAGTGGTGAACCCTAGAGGCAGTAGCGTAGGTCTGGCAGCAGCTGACTGCTAGGACCCATCAGGGAGCAAAACCCTTACAGTTCCGGGATTATTCCAGAAAAACATTTTACGCTTGGACTATTCTACCATATCAATCTGAAGGCTTTTTTATTCATACACTTGTTTTAACAACAAAATAATAATTCAAAATCTTCTCTTGCTATCCATATTCTATCAACTACAAACCAATTAATGTTCATACATTTCTACGGGTCTGGATCCAGACCTGCAGGTCCTCTACAGACCACTAGGGTCCAGATCCAGACCTGCAGGTCCTCTACAGACCACTAGAGACCAGATCCAGACCTGCAGGTCCTCTACAGACCACTAGGGTCCAGATCCAGACCTGCAGGTCCTCTACAGACCACTAGAGACCAGATCCAGACCTGCAGGTCCTCTACAGACCACTAGGGTCCAGATCCAGACCTGCAGGTCCTCTACAGACCACTAGAGACCAGATCCAGACCTGCAGGTCCTCTACAGACCACTAGGGTCCAGATCCAGACCTGCAGGTCCTCTACAGACCACTAGGGTCCAGATCCAGACCTGCAGGTCCTCTACAGACCACTAGGGTCCAGATCCAGACCTGCAGGTCCGATACAGTTTGGATATGTAATGGAGCGTGGAATGAGCTTTAAAACTAGTGATTTCAGCTGAAACAGTGGATGATACTCCTGGTTTCAGCTAAAGTACGTCAGGGGCCGGATTCACCAATATGTTCTTAAGAACGATCTTAAGAAATGTCTTAAGATCTAAAATTAAGATGTTCATAAAAAAGTTCTTAAGTGCAATTCCTCAATATTTTCTTAAGAACCGTCTTAAGAACTGTAATTTCTTACGAATTTCTTATTTTTCCTACTTAAGAACTTCTTAAAATATGTCATTGCATTGCAGGCGCCAACAAACAACATTTATAGGTAGTTTGGTCTTAACCGTCAGTCACTCACTAAACATGGAGAAGGAGAAAAAGAGATGCAGGAACTTTTCAAGGTTCTGGTGGATGAGATTAATGTGAGAAAAAAATACTATTGGGGAAAATTAATAATGATTAACTACCACACTAACTAACATGCTAACAAACAGTTAACAGGCTCTTTGTGTAATTAATTACAAAGTATATCCTCAAACTATGACCTACTAGTCTAAACTAGTCTAAAATGTGTTGAAAAAGGTTATATTAAAGGCTTATTATTATTATTATTATTATTATTATTATTATTATTATTATTATTATTATTATTATTATTATTATTATTATTATTATTATTATTATTACCTTTTCACAGAAGACATTTTAAGACAGGTCAAGGTTGTCTTAAAGTTAAGAAAAAAGTCAAGAACAAATTTGAGAATTTTTATTTCAAGAATACCATTTATTCTTAAGTTTTTTTTTAAGAAGAAACTTAAGAAGAAAGTAGAGAAAATACTTAAGACCTTTTTTGGAGAATATGTCTTTTTTCTTCTTAAGACTGAACTTAAGAAAAAAATGACACTTAAGAAGACTTTTTTCCTTAAGAATGTTTTGTGAATCCGGCCCCAGGTCCAGGACAGAACCTGCCCTTTTCCTGCAGAATCTGAGGTTTAACTGTAAATGTTTGAACATATAAGTAGTTTGAAAATACTTTTGTAACCCTTTCATTATCAGTATACAGCAACAGTTGCTTCTATAAGACAATGTCTGATGTCTTTCCCTTGAGCATTGTGTTAACGTACACTTGAATGCTCCAGTCCGGGGATCAGCAACCCGCAGCTCTTTAGCGCCGCCCTAGTGGCTCCCTGGAGCTTTTTCAAAAATGTTCTTTGTTTTAATCTGGTTTCTGTAGGAAAACATGAAGCAAACATTCTTAACGTTTTCCAATGCTGTAAAAATGAAACATTTCTGTTCACAAAGATTTGTACGGAAGAGTATCAGGGCCTTGCAGGAGAAAAGATATTTGAAAGGGGAAGATTTTTTTTTTATTGTGCACTTTGAGAAAAAAGTCGAAATGTCAAGGTTAATGTTGAAATACCATTTCAAGAAAGAAGTCGAAACTTCAACTTTTTTCTCGACATTTCGACTTTTTTCTCGAAATTTCGACTTTTTTCTTGACATTTCGACTTTTTTCTCGACATTTCGACTTTTTTCTCAACATTTCGACTTTTTTCTTGACATTTCGACTTTTTTCTCAACATTTCGACTTTTTTCTTGACATTTCGACTTTTTTCTCGACATTTCGACTTTTTTCTCAACATTTCGACTTTTTTCTCAACATTTCAACTTTTTTCTCGACATTTCGACTTTTCTCTTTTCTCAAAGTGCATAATGAAAAAAAAATCTTGCTCCTCTAAATTATTATTTTTTTCTCCTGCCTGGCCCTGATACCCTAATACTCTTCCATAAATTTGCGTAACAAAAAGAGTAAAGTGGAAAGACATTAGCAGCTACATTTGCAGCCGAGGACCCAGTTCTAACTAATATAGAAACATGCAGCATATGTTGCCTTCATTCTAAGGCTGATACAAGACTTCTCATTCTTTGCGGCTCCAGACATATTTGTTTTTTGTGTTTTGGTTCAATATGGCTCTTTCAACCGCTGCTCCAGACCAACATGTACATGCCTTTCTGATGGTTCTGTACCTGTAAGAGATGCATCTTATGGTTCTTGATACAGAATCAGGATTTGAAGACAGAGAGTGTCTGTGGACCTTAGAGAGGGTGTTCTCTGTAAACGGATGATTTATGGACTTTTTCAAGGACATTTTCCCTATCAGATGTACCTGCGACAGAAGTTGAAGACCCAAAAACAGGAGAAGTGAATCTGAGCGTAAATAACTGACATGATTCCTCTCAGAGAGGGTTCCTGAGGAGGTGGAGAGTCTGGACGTGAGATGTGCTGAGTATGTGCCTTGTGTAACAGGTTTTATGTGCCCGCTTTGTTATCGCTGCAGAGGTTTTATTACCACCTTCGGGGATTGTTGCAAGTCTGCGTTTTTTTACCCACAGGCTGAATGCGGACACATCCACAGCCTGGTTTATATCACAGGGCTGGGGTTTCAAACCACCGTCACATCCCCGTTTATTAGCATATTTGATCACTTTGAACGTTGATTGTAATCTGAGAGGAACAAATGTACTTTCACTCAAATAAAGTCCTGAAACATACAGCCATCTGTATGAACAGTAAGTATCATGCAGCTGAATTGATCTTACATGGAGGACCAGGTTCAAATGTTAGTACCCATCTGTTCATACTGTTTATGGTGTAAAAAAGAATCTGATCATAGCAGGTTCAAATCATGCAGGCAATCCTACGGACCCCCTTCCATAAGGATTAATGGGGTGCAATTGCTTCTAATAGTGCAGTCAGTGGAGATCATTTACTGTGTTTCCATGCATCAATAACCCTTTTAAAACCTGAATATTGGCAATAACCCGAATTTGCACGGCCATGTAAACACCAATAACCCCTTTGAATAACCCGAATTTGCTCATATTCGAGTTTTTATGAACCCCAATATGAGCCCTGGGTTACTCCTTTTAAAACCTGAATATTGGGTCATGTAAACGTAACGGAATATCCCCATCAAACGGAACAGGAATTTGTTTTCTGCACATGCTCTGTTCACAAGGAATCCTGGACTAATCACTTCATAAATGTAATGAAGGATATGAACATTTCTGCATTTGTAGACGGTAGAAAGTACCGGGATAGAAGATTTACAAGAAGGAGAGAGAAAAGTTGGGCGAAGCAGCATTTGTTTTGAATTTGGATACAGGAAGAAGAAGCAGAAATGACGGGAATTACGTCATCATGTTCTCTGTGCGTCGCTGGTTTGATCCAGATATCCTGAATGATTAATTACCATGTAAACGGAATATTCCCAATGTTTCAGTAACTGGAATATT